>NC_068307.1:30109230-30139230 GCF_025860055.1 Xyrauchen texanus
ATATGGGTCTCTTGCTCTGGAGTGAACATTCTTCCTCTGCCCCCAACATCTGGACGTCTAGCAATTCTGTAAAGTAACATTTTCAGTATTTTTGCATGTATGGTACTGTTGTGTTTCTCATTAGAGTATGGCAGTGCTACAAAGTACTTACTGATTCTTATTTCGAAATGTCCTAATGATGCTTGCCACAGTGTAGCGGCTCAAATTAGGCTGAACCCGTTGGCCAGCTTCCCTCAGGGTCATCCCATGGTTGATGACATGGTCCACTATTGTAGCTCTGATGTCATCAGTTATTCTATTTCTTACTCTTCTTACCCTTCCTCTTTCCCCTCCACGTCCTCTCCCTCGGCCTCCTCGGCCTCCTCTGATTCTCACTCTTCTCACTCTTACTGCTCCTTCCATTGTACTCCACACAGACAGCTTACCTGTGGCTTATTTATAGTGCTTATAGGCTGATTGCAAAGTGAACTAATTATCTAAAACAGTTTTCACATGTGAAAGTGTGCCAGACAGTTGGCAAAATAGTGTTAATGATAGCCATACATGTGTATAATTTTGCTAGGAGTGTGTTGGAAATTTGGTAATTGAGTGTAAGCAGTGAGTTGTGTTTAAAGTTCTGCAAAAAGAGTGTTGTGCAGTGAATTGTCCCTACAGTTTTGCAAAGTGTGTGTTACAAAATTGCAAACTGAGTGCAAAGTGTTTGTGCTTTTAGTTTTGCATACTCAGTGAGTGGTTTTGCTATACGTATTAATAGTTTTAGAAATTGTGCTACAAGAATCACGATTAGCGCTTAAGCATTCAGAAAAAACTGTAATGGAAAGGAGGAGGCGAGAACCGGCTTTACGATATAAATAATATTTTAATGAGAAACTTAAAAGACAACATAAACACACACATGATGACGGACATGTCCGCTAACGATCTCTCTCTCCCACACGATACTCTGCAGTCGACCTTTAAACCTCAGCGGTTTGATTAGCCCAATACAGGACCGGGTGTGTAGGATCACGACCCGGCCCCGCCCTCCGCCCTGCCACATTCCTCCCTCGTTCTCTCAGGCTGGGGACCCCCGGCATGACATACATCCCCCCCTCTTTCCCTGGGGGAGGGCGCGCCTTCTGCGCTGTCTGCCGGCAGGTCATCCCCATCTACCTGGTCGAGGGAGGTGACAAGGTGTGGGAAACGGAAATAATTAAAATGGGGAGTACTTCCTTTAACAGTTTAGTCACGACCCGGCCCCACCCTCCGCCCTGCCACAAAGAGGTAATTGTACTATAAAATCATACTGTAAGTTTCAGAACTCAAAACATTCTCCTTGCAGCGAAAAGAGCAATTTTTGAAACCAATCTGCCAAAATGACACATTCTCTGCTTCCTCCACATTGTGATGTCACACTGTGGTGGACATTTGCATCTGACTGCCTCCATAACAACGGCCCTGTCCAAAATGGCACACTAGATGTGGACCTGCGGTCTCGTGGCCTTGATTTGCATGTTCCAGCGAAGAGCACATGACCATAGGGTGTCCCATTTGACATTTTAGCACTCAGAAGGGTGCTTGCGAGCGCCCCCTTTGCGCCTTCAATGCGCATCAGTGTGGGTGCCACAGCAGACTATTACCCAACAGTCTCCGCTGCTGATCCTCACGACCAATCACAGTGAGTCAAGAGTTTTCGTCTCAACACACGCCAGTGGATGCACAATATTGAGACTATCGATGAGCAGCGGGATTACAAGCTAATAAGAGCCGTTCTGTGTAAATACCTGTGACCGCAATGACTGTAGGCCTGCAGAGCCCCCTTGAGGACAAAATTGGAACATGTCAAATTATTTTACAAGCTGAAACAAACTGATAAAAGGTAAAAAGCACCCGCCAGAGTGGCCAAATATAAAATTGACCAGCGTTTAGCACTTGCCGGGTGTTCATTTCGGATACTGTATATACCTGCAGAGGTATGGCTGTATAAATATTATGATTTTTGCAATGTAGAGTGGCGTGGGGTTTTAACCATCCAGGTGTCTGAGTCATGTTTATTTTTTCTCTGAAGATTTAAACGATTGGGATCTGTTGCTGTATGTGCGCTTTGGTTTGCAGAGGGTCTTTATTAAATGATCTATTGCTTTATTGTCAGTTTGTTGCTTGTAACTATTTAATAAAAACAAATGTTCAAGAGTTAGTATAAGTGTGTTCTTTCACACTTGCTACTAATGGCATGACTTTTGAAATTACAATTTATAAAACTGTGTCTATATGAAGAACATAATGTTTAAAAAACATCATCTGATTGAAGTCTTGAAGTCTGTCCCAAATGCGCGCTGACTAGCGCCCCATCAGTCTGCACTCGCGTTCATCTGGACTCAGGGGAAGACAACAAGGGCTTCAGGTGCCATTTGGGACAAGGCCAGCACCTACTTTACCTTTAATTATTTCTGTAGCCACGCCCCATAGTGGTGAGCAGTGAGATGTCAAAGAGCGTGAGCCAATCATAACAGTGGGCATGTACTGTCAAATCTTAAAGGAGAAGTAGCACCAAAACAAAGTGTTTCTGACAGAGGGTGAAGATGAGGGTGGAAAATGATCACGTTTTACAAATATATAAAAGTGTTTTGTTTGCAAAATATTTGACTCATAAGTGAAACTTAAGGAACTTATTAAAATAATAAAAGAAAGGCGCATCATGACATTTAAAGGAATATTCCGGGTTCAGTACAATCGACAGCATTTGTGGCATAACGTTGATTACCACAAAAAATTATTTTGACTCGTCCCTCATTTAAAAAAAAAAATCACAAATGTGTGTTCCAGTGAGACACTTACAATGGAAGTCAATGGGGGCAACTTTTGGAGGGTTTAAAGTCAGAACTGTGAAGCTTATCATTTTATAAAAGCTCCTTTTAAAACTCATGTATTATTTGACCTGTGAAGTTGTTTAAATCATCATTGTTGCTGAATTACACAGGTTGCAGTATTACGCTGCCGTTGTAAAGAAGTTGTAAAATGATCAATAACGATCTATGGCGGTCTGAGGGAGTTGTACTCGGAAACAATCATATCCTGCCGGAGATAGGAGGCAGGGGCGAGGAGCCTACCCCTGTGCAGGACAGGACTCAACAGGTGGTGGTGGGGTGGAGGAGGATGCCGTGTTAGCACACTGAAACAGCCATGTGATAGATTGTGAGCAGACTTATAAAGCAATGGCTTACATGTGATTGGCTGGGAATTTCCCAGCTAATGGTGTGATGATGTACAGCTGCTAGTCTTCCCGCTAGAACTATGCTGCAGTAAAATCATGTTAACACACATATTGTTTATGTCTTGTGTCTATACTTTTGAAACAGATGTGGGCAGCAGTTTGATATTTTATTTTCTAATGATTTTTGCCATTGCTCTCCTCTTGCACTCTCTCTCTATTGCATTGCTTTTGCTCATTGCAGGTCTCTCGCTCATCAGGAACCAGCTAAACAACTCTGGCTGCTTTTTATTTGCAGGGAATTTATCAAGATCAAGATCGCTATATATACCTGGTTTTAACATGCGTCTTGGCTGATCCGTTACCCTATACTAGCATTGACATCCACGCTGGTCTAAGCTGGTCTTTTCATCCAGGTCGGGACATGTCTGGAGTGAAAACAGTGCCAATGTCTGACAAAACAACCGATGTGTAACATTCTGAAAGCACGTAAAAATAGCATGACTCAAATGCCACCACGGCAAGAATCTTTGCCAGCGCCTGCCACCCCACCACCCCTATGTGAGGGCACAGAAACAGCAGGAGCGCTTTATTATCACCACACTTTATCAGCTGATTCAAATCCACATCAGCTAAACAATGTCTGTCTAGCGCACAAAGGACTCGCCTGTCTGGATCTTTTTCTTTCTTTCGTTTTTTTAATGCTCTTTTTTTCCTCTTGTCGAAATCTGTTTTTATCTTGTGTGTTGTTTTGTTCTCTCTTCCCTCTCTCTCTCTCCCTCGCTCCAGGTTTTTTAGCAGATTTGATGGCGTTCCAGCGTCTGAGAAAAATGTTTCACATGAGCGCCAGTCACAAGGACTAAAAACGACACTCATTTCCACTTCACAGACTCGATTCCCTGCATTACCAGCGAAACAGAGAGACTGTAGTGTGTGATGATTTCATCCATCATGTGGCCACCTTTAGACATCCCGTTTAAAAATAGAGCGGCTTGATGGCGGGGTCAGACGGCATTAATCATAGAAAGGAACTAGAAAAGGAATATGTGTGTGGTAACATGCTAATCCTTGCGTAAAGGTGGACGCTATGCTGGTGTATAATGTGCAATAGTAGAAATGTTGTTAAACCAACATTTATAATAAAGTAAATATATTTGTGCAACTATCAATGTGCAGGACTGAAGAAAATACAGAGTAGACGTCTCCCAAACAACACAAGGACAAAATGCAATTATAAAGGGGTGTTGTTAGGTGTGTGGTGTTTAGTTGTTTATGTAATATAAGCTGCCTTTAGCCTCCTTGTTAGCGCACCCGCCTCCTACGCCGGAGACACCAGTTCGAGTCCCGTTCAGAGCGGGTTACCAGGACTGGTTACAATGGTGCCGTGACCCGGATGAGAGTGAGGTTTAGGGGGGTGAGTGTAACGGGAGCCAGCTGGTAGATAGTGTGTAAACCTCACTCTCATGACCTCAAGAGGTGCACTAGCTAGAGGTTGTAGCATTTAGCCTCCTTGTTAGAGCACCCGCCTCCCATGCCGGAGACACCAGTTCAAGTCCCGTTCGGAGTGGGGCGACTAGGGCTGGTTACATTTACAGTTGCCAGGCAACATTGCAACTGTGTTTTAGTTTGGTTCTGAGCAGAATCTGTTTTTTTTTCATTCTAGTTTTTTTTTTTTTTTTAACAAAACACAAATTAACAAGACATAGCAGCTTATACAAGTAAGGGACCATATATATATATATATATATATATATATATATATATATATATATACATGCATTTTCGTTCTAGATCTATCGGTAACCGGTTAGAATGAAATTAAAGAACGGTTGATAACGTTGTTGTTGTTAAAATGACAGTACTCCGTGCAAAAGGGTGAAATAGCAGTTACGGTGTTGCCAGAGAGAAAAACAAGCAACCTGGTCTAGAAAAACAAGCTCAAAATTAGCACATTTGTTATTTCCATGGGGGGAATTATCAATATATAGAAATCATATCAAGCAATGTAAACAGCAGCCTATATAAAATAACTAATTTTTATTAAATGTATTCTTTATATTAAATAAGTCCCCAAATATATTCTAAAATCATCTAATACATCTCAAATAAATTATTAGCCTAAATAATTTATTATAAATAATAATAATATTATACATATATAAGCAGTTTCTATGAAGCTCATAACTATAATCCATTGTAAAGGCTTTATAATGCATTAGTAATGTCTCACAATACACCTCATATGTTATAACTTAATTGTAAATACAATTATAATACATTATAGCACTTGCTTATTCATGGTTATACTTTAAGAGTATCATGCATTATAACACAAGCAATATTTAATATGATCTGCTGAAGTTATTATATATTATACATATTATGTACGCTTTAAGTAACAAAAGCAATGTCTTCTTATAAACATCCATAAGATATGTTATAAGTGGTTATAACACATTACAAGTTATGCTGGATGTTATATACATTACACATGCACAAAATAACACACAGTCATTGTATATTTTGAGATTTAATGAAGGGTTAAAATGCATCAGAAACTCTCTCTCAAGAAAATAACAAATATGTATGTTGATCACTCATGTAAACACACCCAAGAATAATAATAATAATAATAAATCAAACTGATTCTATTCTGGACTCTATATGATAAACATTAATATTTGTGCATCTTCTTTGGAAACTAGTTTGAGTTGTAATGTATCGTATGTTATAAGTTTATGTTATGGTTGTTTATAAGAAGATATTGCTTTTGTAAATGTACTTAAAGCAGGAAAAGAGCACATATATGATCACCTCATTAAGACTTTATCTGTTGACACTATACAGTACTTATACCATTAACTTCTGCTGCGTTAAAATTAGATGTAGGTCATGTTATAATAAATTATACTCTAAAGTATATCTATGAATAGGGGAAGACTTAAAATATATTATAACAGTAGTTATTATTATTAATGAGAAGTTTTAACTTATTATAAGATATTATTAATTCAGTATAATGTATGTATAATGCATGAGAAATATGAGCTTCATAGAAAGTGTTACCAATTTTTTATTATATATTTAAAAATCTAAATAATTTGGCCCACGTGCAGGAGAGAGTGAGAGAAAGAGAGAGAGAGATTTAGGCTATTAATTGATTTTAGATGGCCAGATCTATATTTGATATATTTACATTATATATACAGTATACCCTCGTTTCTCTTGAGAGATAATAAAAGAACACTATTAACTGTTCTTTTATTTCATTCTAACCGGTTACCAATTGGAATGGAGACCGCCGAACACCCGAACCAGAACGTAAATATACAGTTTCCGCTCAGAAAGAGCTGAAATGAAAAACATGTCGTTTTTAGTCCCTGGTTGCCACAGTATAAACTTTCTCAAACTGATATTTTCAGCATAGCACTGCCAGGCACATCTACAGCATTCAAACCATATACATATGACAGAGAGGGAGTGTGGGGTGGTAAACGCATCAAAACAGAAAAGACGTCTCGTCTCAGAAGAGTCGAACTGCCCTTGAAGAGCACGTCAACGCCTCTGAAGCGAGCCTCACACATGTTAGCATGTATATCTCTCTCTCATGTCTGACTAATGCGCGAGCCGTGTTTCAGCTGATCCACATGAGATCAAAGATGGAGACATCTGTTGCGCGGTTGTTGCACCATCACTCGAGTCGACATGAGAGAGTTTTCTCAGACATTGAAATATGTATAAAGATGATTTCATAGAGCTGCGGGACAACTTGAACACAGACGCAAAAGGAGGATACACATCACAGCCACACGAAACCTAGTCGACAAGAAAAATCAGTAGAGGATTATATGAGGCAAAAGAGTGAAATAAAGTGCAAAGACATGAACACACACGAGACATTTTGAGTGGAATAACACTTACAGTTGCCCTTTAAATGAATTTCACCTCTCAAATAGACATATCTGACCAGAGAATTGGGGCATCAATGGAGCATTTGTACAATGTAGTCTCTATTATATATGTCTTAATATATAATCATACGGATTTCTGTAATTTTATCAGGAATTGAATATTTTATATAAAGACTAATCAGCCAATTGCACACAACATCACAGAATTCATCAAATTCCTTGCTAATACTTGATGTTAGTGCCATTGTTTTCCCACCAAAATGATGTCACTTCCTGGAGGATGATGTCATAATGAAACTGGATTTTGTTAGTATAAGGAATAATACAAAATACTATCAGGATGAAGAGTGAAACTGACTCAGGAAAACCCTATAAATTGATTACCATTAAGAACAAAATCGAATTTGAAAACTTTAAACTAGAAAAAGGAAACAAATTGGAAACATGAACTTATTTCTTAATTAATTGCCATTATTCCATTGTAGACGTTGAAATGGCAAAATCCGCTCTAAGTCATTAAATTATTGAAAATTCGCCATTTATTCACTTAATTGTGAAATTGTGATAATAGAAACTCTTTATATCTTTTTCTCTCTCTGTTGGATAGTTAATGCACATTATCTGCACGTCTTTCATTCAAACCCAAACACAGAGATTTTATATTCAATGTGCACAAACGTTTACCTTTCACAGGAACATCCGCATGTGTGTTTACCGTAAATCTTATATTGTTCACCCAAACCACGTAATTACACTCAGTGTGTGAAATATACAATCATTTTATTATTACATTTTTCTATCGGTAATGTTCGAGGCTCAGTTCTGTTCATCTCATAAATACTTAACTAAACAAATAAAAAAAATTTTACTTGTGTTTTGTCAACAAAAAAACACCAGGGCAATCGCCGGCTACTGTTGTTCGTTAACATTTATTTTGCACTAGGTTAAAACATGCGCTCTGACTAATTTGCAATTTAACAAAAGAAATGCTAAAACTTAATCAGTACGTATCTTTTGTCGATATAGTGTCCAATAAGGAAGTGTTCGGTCTTCTGTTGCTATGGTTACCTTGTCTAGTGATCGTGACTTCTGTGTAGCGAGTCTCTATTTGGCGTTACCTATCTTTTTAACGTTTAGAAAAACGGTTACTGAAATTAAATATTTAAACTGAATAAAATACTTTTGTATACTGTATATTATTATTTCAATTAAAATAAAAAATACATTAAAATATGAATATATATTATATATCATTAAACCCTCACAAACGTGACTTCTGTCTATTTGGTGTAATCGAACTTTTGTGGTTACTGAAATTAAATAGTTAAATTTAATAAAATATTTATATTATTATTAAAATTAATTTATACAAAAATAATAATACATCATTATTTATCATTAACACAAACATGTCTACTGTTTGAGTATCTATATGGTGTAATCGAATGGAAATTAAATATTTCAATTTAATTAAATATGTATATATTATTATTAAAATGAATTTAAATACAAATAAGTTCATAAAATAAAGACATTATTGTCATTAAATTCACTTTCTGTTTGTGTGTATCTATTTGGTGTAATCGAACAGAAAATAAATATTTAAGTTTAATAAAATTATTATACATTATTACAATAAATAAAAATAGAAAATATAAATATATTATTATATGTGACTTGCTCCATCATTTTAAGTTATTGATTTATATACACATTGAGTTCATGCACTAAACAAAAATAATAAAATCTTAATATGATATACTGTATCACTTAATATATAAACTTATATATAAATGATATACGTTTTGCTTTGACTTGTGTTGTTTTAATTACACTATAAATACATTAACCATTCATAGCACAATTGCAGTCAAATACTGATACACATCAAGAGTTTTGTTTTACTATGACCCTAAAAACACACTCACGGTGGACTTTGTCTTTCTAATGACCTCTTTATATCGCCTGAAGGCGTCTTTGCTAATCACTGGCCAACGATCAGTGCCACTCCAGATGGGACAGGTGTGCGTGTTTATTTTCTTACCGACAGATATGCAAGGTCAAAGGTCAAGTGTTTGAGAGATAAGCCCTGCCAAATGAACAGAGAGGGGTGGAGCAGACATACCGCATTGGTTAAAAATGACCATGTGCTCTATTAATAGAGTTAATTCATAACATTCCTATTTTGGTGATGAAGTGAAAAACACTCGTAGGACAGAAACATCACAAAAGAGATCACGGTTTAAAAATAATTTTGTTAATGCTTCTGGACCAAAAATGTCCCGTGAGTGCATTTAGCAATGATTACAAAACAAAGCAAAGAAACAGACGCAGGGGGTGAAAGTTGACCAGTGGAAGTTTTTGTCAGGTTGACCAAATATGAGCAGGGCTAGGTCACCCCCCCCCCCCCCCAGTGCTGTCCATAGTGCAGCCAAAGTGCAAATCTCTGTGTTGTGCAACTCTTGTCAAACAAAACGTATGGAAAGGCCTGCTACACATTAACAAACGAGGTCAGACGAAATGGTTACTCCCTCTTTTCTTTCGCCTCCTCCCTTTAGCTCATGCCGTGTGGACGTTTTACTCCAAAGCTTTCGTTTAAAACATCTGAGACGGACACCCACTCCAATTCGAACAGGAAGTCTTCTGCCATCTGCACCTTTCTTGAAAGGTGTCTTTACAAAGACGCCGAGCACACAGGGGCCAGAAAGGATGTGAGATCCACTTTAAAGGGCAAATCTATGAGATCCAGCTTCCTGAAACACAACACTACTTTCAAAGTTGCCACACAGCTCAGGACAAAAGAAGCTGGCCTTGAAATGGCCTGGAATTACATTTCACTCACACTTCCAAACCCCCTCCCTAAAACTAGCCTCTTTAAACGGCGTGCTCGGAGGATCCCTGTCATTTCTTTGCCGAATAATTAAGGGAATGTTTTATTTTAAAAAGCCGCCAGACCAAAAAAATTAAACTACATAAAGCATATCTTATAAGCCAGCACCTTTGATTAATTATGCCACCGAATTATCAGTTTCGTTTCATGTTTTAGCTCTGGCTGATTGGTTATTTTCCATTCAAGATTCAAATTTCTAAGCATTTTTAAAGTAGCTTTAACGATAACAAGTTAGCACAGCTATATGAATTAACCGAATCGCTAAAATACTTGAGCACCCCCAGATCATCACCGATCCTCCACCTGGTCGTCTAATGGTAAGACGGAGACCTGGAGAGGCCTTCAAGCCACAGTATCTCGCACCCACGGTGAAATATGGTGGAGGATCGGTGATGATCTGAGGGTGCTTCAGCAAGGCTGGAATCGGGCAGATTCGTCCTTGTGAAGGATGCATGAATCAAGCCTTGTACAAAGTTATCCTGGAAGAAAACGTGCTTCCTTCTGCTCTGGCAATGTTCCCCAACTCTGAGGATTGGGTTCTCCAGCAGGATAATGCTCCATGCCAGACAGACAGCTCAATCAAGGTGTGGATGGAGGACCACCGGATCAAGACCCTGTCATCCAGACCTGAACCCCATTGAACACCTCTGAAATGTGATCAAGAGGAAGATGGATGCCCACAAGCCATTTAACAAAGACGAGACGCTTGAATTTTTGCGGCAGGAGTGGCATAAAGTCGCCCAACAGCAATGTAAGACTGGTAGAGAGTACGCCAAGACACATGAAAGCTGTGATTGAAAGGTTATTCCAAAGGTTATATGAACTTGTTGTCATAATAACAATATAGGAGGTTTCTCAATACTAAGAACGCAGAAAACGGCTACCTTGGACGAACGAACGCATCTATTGCGAGCTTTGGGATGTGCTGCGATCTTCCTGTTACGCAATTGCCTGTCCCAGGACATTTTTAGCAAGCTATGACTTCTGGGACTTCAAATGAGTTTCTTGCCCACAAGTCACCGTCCAACACATCCTCGATACTCGGCCTGATCAAGAAAACATCTGAGTAATTTTATGCATTCTCAGTACTTGCATTCTTGAGTTTTGAAATGTAACTTTGGCAGTGGATGATGACATTGAACGAGTCCACAAGAATGCAAGAACGCATAAGAATGCACATTGAGAAACACCCATAGTCCAACTCCTTTACTTACAGTGCCCTCGGGTCATTCAAACCCGTTTGACTTTCATTCTTCCATGAAACAAAAAAGGGGATGATTAGCAGAATGCTTATTGGAACGCCATGAGGGTGTGTAAAGGACAGGGTGAACTCCTCTTAAAATACTCCTACATCATGGACTTTTACCCCACATTGACTGCAGTGGTTTAACGTCTCTATTTGTTTGTCATACTCCCTTCTGTTTTTCCACTTGGTCTCATCCGCAGCTGCGATTTTAGGCCAAAGCCTGCGGGTTGGTTCCTTTTGCCTGGCCGCTGTCAAACTGACGTGGCACGCCACAGTCTTGTTTGCTCTCTTGGCAGGTAACCAGGCAACAAATGCACGCTTTCTTGACACGTCCAGATTCAGAGCGTGTGCGATCGCTATATTTGGTGCGACATAAAAAGCTTTCCCCCAGATAAAGGCCTGCAGTCATCAGGACACAAGTTCCTTTCTTGGTGTTGCGATCGCATGATTGATGGCCGTGGAGGTTCGCCTGTATGTGGACTAATTATAGTGAGAGCAGCTGCTGGAAATATCTGTCCCCCTGAATGTCCACATTCTCCACTTTCTGTTTTTTTTTTTTTAAGCGCAGGGGCCCAGGAATGTTATCCCAGGGGGTGTTTGGCTTTTTCTCTATCCCCTCCCATGCTTGTGTGTATGTTCGTGTAATGCAGCAGGCACATGGCACTCTCAAAGGGTTTCCAGCAGCCTCGAGGTAAAATGGCCCAAAACTGCTGACGTGGCAAATGAGCCACTTCACTTTACAGACACTTTGGCAATGTTTGGAATGCAATAATAGCTTCCTACTTACTGAATACTGCAGAGTAGTTATGTCCATTTTACACAGCAGATATTCCATGCGCTTGCATTCTATGCGCAGTGTGCATTCTATATGCTGCAGCAACAGTAAGATAACATGTTAGTATGCTATTCTGAACATAGCTTCTGTAACCTCACTTACAGACTGCTACTGCAAGGCGAGGTGAACTAATCCCCAGAAATGGTCAAAATTTGAATTTCCTTTCGCAATAAAAAAAAACCCCGAAGGGTTAACTATGGATATTGTGAAACATGTAAAACAAGGACATTTGTGTGATGGGTGAAGACATCTAACCACCGAGGGAGGGTGGGACAGGTGCACAAACAAAAGACTGAAAGAGCTGTGTGTCTCTGACTGCAACGTAATCTTTGACGGGAGCCTTTTCAGCCTCAGGGTGTTGAGTTTCGACGAACGACGAAGTGTTGGCATGGCTGGAATTCTCCACGCAACCACCGCTCATTCCGTATGAATCGTTAGATCAATATTTGCCTCTGATTTGAATACAAATACCTGCTTGCTGACAGCGTGTTATTAAGATGTAGCTCGAAATACTTGCATGTCTACTGACGCAATTTCAATTAATTAAATATTTTTGGAAAAAAACAATCCAAACCTTTGTGGCACACCATTTTCTTATTTACAGAACAATGTTAAAGCAAAAAAACTTTTAACTTAAAAAACGTAAAGCTTAAAATCGATCTATGATTGTATCTGATTTGAACAAAAATAGCTGCTTGCTGCCAGCGTGTTATGACATTGTTCACAGTCCTTGCATTTCAACTGAATATTTTAGAAAAATCAAGCCAAACCAAAACGAACACGTAATGGACGAAGATTATTCAAAGATTTTTTGCATTATCCTATTTTCTTATTTACCTAATAATAAATAAGATTAAAATGCACCAAAGCTTTTAAACTGAAAAAATTTTGCAGTTTACAATCAATCGACCAGCGTTTTATAATGCCGTAGCTCGCAAAACTTGCATCTCTATTGATGCAATTAAATTAAATATTTTAGAAAAAACAAGCCAAACCAAAACAAATGCTTATTAAAGATGTAGCTGACTATATTTTGCAGCACTCTTTTTCCGTATTTACTTAATAATGTTCAAATTACGTTAAAATGCGGCATAATTGTGAACTGATAAAAAACATAGAAGCTTAAAATGGATCAGTATTTGCTTCTGATTTGTTCCAGTGTGTTATGACATAGTTTGCAGTACTTGCATTTCAGTTGACGCAACTGAATTATTTAAAAAAAAAACAAGCCAAACCAAAACAAACACGTAAAGGACGTAGCTTACTGAATCAACCTCAAATTTTGTAGCATACTATTTTCAATGTTACAATTACATTACAATGCACCAAAACTGTTCATTGAATGTAGCATCTTAAGATCGACCCGCTTGCTGCCGGTGTGTTATGACGTATCGCAACACTTGCATGTCTTTTGACGCAATTCAATTTTAAATACTTAAAAAACAAACCAAAAACATGCAACAAAGACATAAACAACTGTATCAATTTAAACTACGATTTTTTGCTCAGTACTATTTTCTTAATTGCATTAAAATTAAATGTTAACATGCAGCAACTCGTGTAGCAATTTCAGTTTAATAAAGATTTGCAATCGAAATAGTCCAGTTAAACCAAAAGTCGTTTTCCAGGTCATGTCGGTTGTGAAAGGGTTAACTGGAGTACATGTGACCTGTGTAAGAACAGATCTCCATTCATTTCAGTGCTGTGAGAACCGTGAAGAGGGGGCAGGCGAGTGTGACTCAGGAATTCCAGCGGGGCGACCACGTGATCCGTTGCATTTTATGAAGCATATGTTACTATGCTGCTACTATAATAAAGTTTGATGTCCAATGCCAGTTTTAGATTGATTTTTAAGCCTAAACTGTAATTAATAATTACTAAAAAGTTTATTTTGATTGTTACCATCTAAATCTAACGAGACCACAATACTGCAAAATAACACATTCCATGTTTCTGTTTCATCAAAACGTCTGGCAAATAAATTAGAGGCCAATTATGTGCAAGCAATGCTAAAAATACATCAACTGTGCAAAAGATGGCATTTTCCCAGAGGTTAAAATGACTAACCAGCACGCCATCCTAATGCAGACGCAATGTTTAATGTTGCGGGTCTTTATCCACCCAAAAAGGCCAAAAGGAAAGATCGTTTACGAGCTTCAGTCACAGCGAGTGAATAAAAATAGACAAGGATGTCGGCTGGGATGCAGCATTAGGTTACTCCGAATGGAGGGCGAAAACAAAGCGGGATACAAGTCGCAGGATGAATAAAAAGAGAGAGATACTCTTTCAAATTCAAGCACTCTCACATTACTTTAGCTTTGCTAATAGTTGTCGTATCAGTTACCCTGAATATGTTACCGCTGTTACCCATAAACCTCATGAATGCACCAGAATAAAACCTCCCAACTCATGTTTGTCTTTTAGTTGTGATTCATTGAAGACGTTGCATCATCTGTATTGCATGATTCAGTGAGAGCACAGCCACTCAACACACAATAAGCCAACAACAGACACGTCAACTTGTTATTACAAGGTCAGAAATTGTATTTTTTAAACAAGTGCATACAATACAGCTAGAAGCGTTTGAGTTTTTGCCAAGTGCTTATAGAGTATTAGTCACATCCTGTGTTTCAGCATGGACTGCCACCAGTTCTACTAGTACACTGAGTCCGCTTGGAGAAAGGAGGCGAAATAGTCCGTTATAGTGTGTACATGCCATTTTATCGCCCCAAAAATATAGAAACACAATGTATTCAAAAAAAGGGAAAATCAAGAAAATTATACAGCCATGTTTACGAAGTGTACAGTTCCCTTAAGTTCTTATGTACAAGTCTGTTAGTTCTCATCCGGGTGGTATGCAGTATGATTTACCATGTGTGATCAATTCAAATTGTATATGCTTGTCATTTGTCATCATTTTGTTTGTTTTTGTAAAAAAAAAAAGATCAAGGGTCCCGTTCCTTTTTCACTTTTACGTCCCCAGCCAGAATGGTGGCTATTTCGCCCTGCATGAACGCCCAGGGTACGTTTGAACCCACCAGCGGGCATTTTTCCCCACTGGGGCAGTACACCTCACCTGTTGCCCCCTGCTGTTTGATGCTCTCTCTGGAGCACGGGAAACAGAACTTGTGCGACGGCACCGACGGGCACTGGACGAAATGCGTGTCCTCGAGGCGTTCGTGACACAGGGTGCAACACAACGGCACGCTCCCAGGGGGCACAGAGGAATCCGGAATGCTCTGGGCATGCCCGCCCTGCGAGTCCATGACTGGCACATGCACCGTCGCCATACCAGCTGTGCCCGACACCCCCAGACTGTCCCTATGGGCGAGCCGCGACTGAGGACTTCCGCTGTTTCGTCGCCCCGCGGCCATTGTCGTAGTAGAGTGCACCTGGTTGCCGTCTTTGGGCGAGCCGGTGCCAGCGCCTGCATTATCAGCAGCCAAGATTAGGGCGGCCATGGGTGACTGCCTGCTCTGCATGGCAGTGGCCGCCTCAGGCGGGGTTGTGCGCGAGTGCGGGGAGATAGTCGAAGGAGGAGGGGCCGCAAATCCCGGCGGGGCCGCGGAGGGCATCTTCAGCACGTCAGACGAAGACGGTAACCACTGCTGACCCTCGGCTTTGAGCTTGGTGGCGTTGCCCTCCCCATCTGGCTCAGGAGAGGGTTTCCTTTTAATGCCCCGAGTGTGCTTAGCTCGGTCTGTAGAGAGAGAGAGAGAGAGAGAGAGATAAACAATTAAGTTAGAGACAGAATACTTCATTAAACAGCACTTCACTAGTCTAGCATGCATGACCCATTGTTGGCACTCTTCAACTATCTGCCACAAAATGTGCCATGTGCCCTGGATGATGAAATGGGAAGTCGAGCAACAAAGCACATGTTATATTTCCAAACCCTATTTGAAACAATTTGGCCGCATTATCAACCGTTTTAAAGCATGCTCTGATGTCTAATACTATTTTAAGTTTGCATAAATCAGGAGTATTAACAATCTAGACACACTATCTATGATATGAAAGTTTTAAAGCATGTCTCAGACTATTCAACTAAATTAATGCATGTATAAAATAAGAGTTTGGACACATTATCTGTAGTTTTAAAGCATGCTTTGACTGAATGCATGCATATAACGCATGCGCTGATGTTTTGCATCGTCTTATACCTGAACTCAATGCTTAAAATATGAGTATGAACGATATGGACGGATTAGTTTGAAAGCATGCGTCGACGCATCGGTACCTGTTTTTAAGGCACTGGAGCTCTCGTAACCCATGCGGTGCTGCAACACTAAATGCTCCTTCTTGAAGCGCGGGTCGAGCGTCTGCTGCGCCATCATGTCTCGAAACATCTTCCCTTTCTGCGTCCAGTCCTCGACGCGTTTGTGTCCGTCGCTCGCGTCATGTTTGTCTTTCATGTCGTCCCCTCTCTTGCCCACATGCTCCGCTGTTAACACGCCCGGGGGGATCCCCATCTGCACGGGTCTACCGTTGAGCGCGTGCACCGGCGGCAGCGTCCCGTTGACAAGCGGCACCAGATTGGGCGGCACGGCGCCGGTCCTGCGCGGGTTCGGGCTCTGGCGGTTCAGCTCAGGGGGTTCGTCGGGCTTCGGGAAGCCGTTTGGTACCGGGATCCCGTTCGCATGCCGTCCGCCCGACTGATACTCCGGACCCAATCTGGGGGGTCTGTCTGAAGCGAGCGGGTACCGATCCAGCGGGTGCGGCGGACGCGAGCCCGGATCCGTGTGGTTCACCGGTTTGCCCACGGGTCCTGGGGATCTGCCCTCCTGGAAGCCGTGCGCCCGCTTCAGCTGTCGGGCAGTCTCGATGACAAACTCGATCCGGTCCGCTCCCTCGTAGTTGACGCATCCGCGGCACACGGGTTCGGTAAAATCCCATATCATCGCCCACGGCATGCGGGGCAAATCGCACAAATAACACGACTGCCTGCGCGAGGCAGCGACCGCCGCCGACGACATGCTGGTTTAAATGTGGGATGGGGTGGGGGAGGGGGATCCGAATATATGCAACTAAATTCTCCCAGTGCTGTTTGTTGCGCTAAAGAAAAATAATATATCTCTTAATAGTTTTCCAGCCCGGAAAAAACCGTCAAAGTTACGCTCCGAAGTTCATGGCAGAGTGCGCTCCAGCCCGCGAGCTCTCTCAATGTGGGAGCGGTGACGTCACCGCAACGCTTCTATTTACTTGATTCTTTGACGACGCGTTGTGCGCATGCGCGCTCTCCTCACGCTGAGAGAGAAGTTTTCTGTAGGCGTCATTTGACAGTGTGGAGGAGCGACGAAGCCGCAAGAGTGTGTATTTGTGACGGAGGTCTTTCTATATGAGGAATGTGAATGTAATCTTGACAGAATAGGCGATTGATTGAAACCAGTTGCGCCTATTTAAGTCTCACAGAAGTCGTTCCTACTATGTAGTACATTGTCCTGTCTACATCATACAAGTCTTAATTAGGGCATATTTAGCATAAAACAAACTGAGCTCACAATCTTTAAAAATGGAAGTAATATTAGTTTCCTTTTGTAAGTGAAAATAGGGTCGAAGGGAAATTTGTGAAGAAATATTGCAGGTGTTTTTACATTTATTGTTTTCTTTTCTTACTTTCCAACATGTATAAATTATGTAAATAAAAAATGCCTGTGCTAAGAATATTTCTGAGGGTTTGGTTTGCTCCCCCTTTTTTTATATATAGAAATGCTTCCTTAAAAATAAAAAATAAATAAAAATAAAACAAAACGTAGAGTTGAAAATGCACCGCATAACAAGAATACCCTGATTAGAGATTCTATTCAATGGTTGTCGTGCAAAAGAAAAGGCTCTTTCTGACCGCAGTGTGTAAATGTGATCTTAGAACCCTCACAGCTCCACATTCCACTGCGCCTGCCAACATCACGCGCCACTGCATCCCTTTAACTCTTCAGTAACCTCACACACATAAAACAACACAACCACTACAACAAACCTTTGATTCTGCTCCAGTTTAGAGAGATTACAACAACTGAGACTGATATATGTGCATCTACATTGTCTTGGATTCTTTTCATTTGGAAAGCATGTGCTGTCTGGAATATCTACACGGGTAGATTATTCATCCTTGCTGGACTGCATACGGCCTCAAAGCCTGATTCATGCACGCCAAGAGCATGTGATTCATGATGGCTGGCAAAATCAAGGAAAGTCCCACAGCGAAGACAACAAGTCTACACCACATGGTCCTGCCTTTCCAAAACCATTTTTCCCTCATGCTTTTACACAAGTGATTTGGACAGTCATTTTGCTGGTGTGACTGAAAGTGTAACGTGTGGGTTGATGCCCTGGGGAGAACATTTTCAGCTACTCTATTCCAAAACAAAAAGATAGATAGACAGACAGACAGAAATACAGACATATAGACAGACAGACAGACAGACAGACAGACAGATAGACATATAGATATAGATAGACAGACAGACAGACAGATAGACATATAGATATAGACAGACAGACAGACAGATAGACATATAGATATAGATAGACAGACAGATAGATAGACAGACAGATAGACATATAGATATAGATAGACAGACAGATAGATAGACAGACAGATAGACATATAGATATAGATAGACAGACAGATAGATAGACAGACAGACAGACATTAGATAGACAGACAGAAAGACAGATAGATAGACAGTCAGACAGACAGACAGACAGAAAGAAATACAATGATTGAGTTGTTTGTTGACATAAATGTTTTAATATCAATCTTTAGTGGCTAACGGCCAAATATACAGTAAATCGCATCATCGTCTTTGAAATAGGGAAGTGTCGACATAGTAAGAATTGCAGCAACACTGTTTTTCCCCTCCAACTGACTGTCTTGCACACAATGCTGATTCTCCAGTGAAGTGATTCAGGAGCAGCAGGCAGAGTGGGACTTGTTTTTGCAGACACTCATGAGGAAGTGAGAGAGGCATGTACCTCACCCGTCCTTGGAAACACAAACCAGCCCGCTGACAGCATACCAGAGAACACGCTCTCCTGGACGAGTTGCTGCAGAACCAACAACACACTGACAGCAACTGCATGTTGGGTAGAGCTCAGAAATATGATTATATGAGCTTATTGACATTTTTGTTTTGACAGAAGAATTTATAGTAATGTCAGTAGAGATTGACCAAATGTATTTTTATATGACGATATGATTTTTTTAAGTGTCCAATAACGATATGCTAAACCAATGTTTAATTATAGTTTTATTTCAGCTTTTAGACATAAAAATAATTGATTTCATCATTAATCTCTGAAGGTGAACAACCTGCTGTACGAGACTTTTATTGCGCAAAGTCAACAAAGAATCAATTTAACACGTTTTATTGTCACTTGTTCAGGAGTCGTCACTTAATAATTGCAACTTAAAATAGTAAGTTAAATATCTTTATTTTGAACTGATTAACTTTATCGGCTTAAATTATCGGTAGTTGACAGGAAGGGGAACGCATTATTTATAAGATCTAAGAGGCAAAAATTGCTTTTGGTAAAAGGAAAATATGTAAATCAGGGCTGGACTGGAAATGTGGCATACCGGACATTTTCCCGGGGGGCCGACGCACTTTGGGGCCAATCAGGGGCGGACTTGCCATCTGGAGAACCGAGGGTTCCGGTGGGTCGGCCGTGAAACGGGCTGAATGGACCGCGATAAGCTAAAATGAGCCTCCGCTTTATGCAGAACGGACCACAAAATGCAGAAAAGTACAGCGACACCCTACCCCCCCCCCTCAACAACTCTTGGATCAATCCCCCCCCCCAGCCCAATCGCCAGTTGCTATGTAAAATCCCCTGCCGATTTCTCTTCCCAGTCCAGCCCTGATGTAAATGCATATTCACAAGGCTTGTAAACGTTTGAACTTTATTTATGCTGAAGGCTGTCAATGCATCGAGCTGACTAACTGCTTCGACTTGCACACACACGCATCGTGAGCATTATGACGTGCATTTCAGTTCCACGTAAATGCACGAGTCAGCATCACGCAAGGGAATGTGAATGACTGCCGGGCCTTTTCTGCACTGGAATGGGACACATTGTTCTGTGTTATGGTTTAAAGTGCTGTTTAGACACTTTCTGCTCTTGCGCTCTCAACCACAGTGAAACATAATCCTCTCCAGTGACTAACGTGTGAGATTAGAGCACATGTTGCTTACTGGCATATTCTCTCGGCTCATAGCTTTACACAGGCTTTCCCCTGTTGTCAAGCCAACTTTGTTGCTACGTAAACCTCCCCCTTCTAAGAGTCTTAAGTAAGCTGTTTAAATAGAATTGGAACATCACTCAAACTCACCCCTGGTTACCTTGACTGGGTGGCCGGGTTTATTTCCGTCTACTGTACATGGATAATAAGTGTAGACATGCAGCAGGCTTGTGCTGTAATGTAGGGATTTGATCGAGTCAGATGCATATTGACATAAGAGCGACATTTTTATTACATGATTCTCAAAACACACTTTCACTAATGCTCATTCTACTCATGCAATGTTCACCTGGTGGACAATACAACAGATGTAAAAGTCCTGGCCTCATAGAATCACATTCCTCACACAATGTTATCTTATGACATCTAAACGCTTTTATTATATTGTATGATGTATTTTAACATTTGCATTTTATAATCGACTACATTTACGAGCTTGTTCGAGTGTGATTAAAGTGTGCAGTAGCTCAACTGATAAAGTGTTGCTCTTGTGATGTAAAGGAGCGGGTACGAGTCCTGAAGAGCACACGAGTCCACACGTGAACCGAAAGTTTCATAGCAGCGCCACAAAATGACGTGATTGTGTTTGTCATCTCACATTTGCTTTCTGACACTATCGGTCAGGTTTAGGTTTAAGGGTTTAGGGTAGGGAGGTCGGTTTTGATGATTTAAAACCCGATAGAGCATTTGGGGGAGCATCTAACTCGCTTTTAGCTCCACCCAGTGGACATTTCTCCTTGGAATTGCCTCGAAACGTGTAAGGAGCCGCGTAATAACATTTTGAAACAATTTTGCTAGTCACGTAATTTTCATGAGATCAGGCTGTACCCACAGCATAGCAACATCCTGGCAACTACCATTACACTGGTATTTCCTTCAGAAAATATAGAAAATGAGTTTCCATTATATACTGTAAATGTATCCAGAGGAGTGCTGGTTAGTTTGCTATACAAAGCCTCTTTATTTCATAATCAAATTCATAATCAATAAAACTATCATCCAGGTTTTTTCCCCAAGTACAACGTCAACAAAGTGCGAAGGAACGCAAAATCTAATTCAGTGTTCTACATTTGCAGGCTCTCCTGTTAAGCCCCTTCCGAGTTTTCCTGGAATTGTGTGCCTGCGGATTCTTTGCACACACACACACACACACACACACACACACACACACACACACACACACACACACACACACACACACACACACTGACTGTGTCCCGCTTACATGAGTCACATGGGAGGAATTGGACAGATCCAGACCTGAGAGAGTAAGACAGCAGTGAGAACGAGACAGGTCAGGTGTCTACAGGCGCTCGGCTCGATGATCTCACCCGTATGAGAACTGAGACAAAACATTGAATTAAAGGAATTTCCTAATCCAAGAAACACAAGTCATAGGAAAGCATTGGAATGTTTCAGACCATCAAAATTTAAGCCTGAACCCGAATTCGCTCAATCTTTTCTAAGCATGTCAATTATTTGCAATAGGCTGTATTTTATTTAAGCATCATAGGCCGCATTTGTGACAGTATAGTAACAGTAAACAGACACAGTTTAACGTGTCCCGGCAACCCCTCCAAGAGCCAAACAGAAAACATTGGCTCACCGTTTATCAAGCAGTGAAGGACAATTCATTTTTTCATTGTTACATTATAAATGACATTATAATAATATTCAACTTGATTGGGTTCAATAAAAGTAAGTGAGTATTGCACACGCCGTTCATTCACAAAAATGCAGATTTGTATTGTTGCATTGGTGCATATAAATAAAATTGATTACAATTTTATACTTTTATACATTATTTCACTCATTTTAACTAGATTTCTACTTACTGCACTAAAATGTTAAGCTCATGGCTGTTTGGTTGAAATAATGGCTCCCCTGATTGAAAATCACTTTTTTAAAATCGTCAATAGGCTTAAAAAAAATACAGAGATATAATTGTTGTCGTCATAGTCAAACAAAAGTGAACGAATCATATGGACTAGTTTTATGAGCATGACAGGGTCACTGTGAGCTGTCGATGTATTTTAGGTAAGGAACAGCACAAGAGTGAATACATAATGACAGAATTCTCATTTGAGCTGATTATTCCGACGATTCTGTGGACGTTCCTGGAAGTGATGCAATGTGATGAATGTCTAATCTCATCTGAGCGAGAACGGCGGTTCTGTGTTACTGACACACACTGCGACCCTTTAATAATTAAACACAAAGCTTTGTACTGTACGCTTTGATGCGTGAACAGCACATTTTCCAATGAAGCATTCTCAGTTGAATCTTTGTGTGGACGTGTATCTTAATACAGCCAGGCACTCGGTTTAATATGATGTTATCCACTTAAAAAGCCTTCACACAAACCAACGGCCAGCTTATCAATGTAAACATTGCATCATTGCTTCATTTGAGTTGGCACATTTCCTGCGCTTACATGGAAATGAAACTCATTGGTGATGTAATCACATGTTCTACAAATGTTGTGAACATAACCTCTGGCCGGCGAGAGTGTCTCATTTCTGATTGGCTGCCTCATTACACAGGAAAGCGCAGCTATGGAGACCACAGCCTTATCTGTATTGCCTGTGTGAATAACCACTTCCTGTTTACAATGTTTTGGTTGCATTCCCTTTTCATGTCAGCAAAGTTCCCGCATGGTGAACAGAAAAAAACATGTTTGGTTCTTGTCTAAATGCATGTGTCTTATTTACCTTCTCAACTCCATATGGGCTGGAAAGCCTTTGATCTAATGCGATTAAAAAGCATGCATTAGATTTAGCTTCCCTTCAGAGCGTGCATGCAGCAGAATCACCTTGAAGGAGCGCTGCTATTCTGCCCAGCTGAAGAACTGACGAGAAATAAATAGCAATCACAATACACACACACACACACACGACAGTGGAGAATAGAAATATAACCGCTGACAGACAACAAAAGATCAATGCAAAGGATGTTGGCTGCAAGAGAAGGCGCAATGTATGTCTTGTTATGGCACATTTGTCACGTTACAATAATGAACTCATTGGGTCTCATTTTTATACTCAAGTGTTGGGTGTAATCTAATCAATTAAAAAAGTAATCAATTACTACAACCTAATTACATTTTAGTACAAAAAGTAATGTAGCCCATTACATTTCAAATTCTAGTAATCAGATTACAGTAACTGACTTTCAATTAGTACAAAATATTAAAAAATAGTAACAAAATGTCATTTTGGGGAAAAAGTTTTTGAAGATTTGTAGCTGCAGATTGAATTATGTATTCTACCCCCCCCCACACACACACCTCTCACCATAATCCTCTTTACAGGCCTGAAACTAGAGTGGCGCGTTTCCAAGGCAAAGGTTTATGGGAAAGCGTATATGCTGCCAAGCGGGCCTTAGTCGCTGGCGTTAGAAGCACACACATCTTTGTTCTCTGAGACCTGGTGTCCTGCCAACAGACTCTGTCTTTGCATTATGGTTGTCCTGGATGCGTTCCAAACTACTGGGAGCGTACAGCCCCTCCTACTTCTTTACATTGTGTTCTCTCTCTCGTCTTCCATTTCTGTTTTGGCGTGCTTTAGTCTTGCCTTGATTTCTTCTCTCTCGCATTAATTTGCGGCCGCATTCATCGCATCTCTGCGGCCCTCTGCCAAACGTTCTGCAGCTGCCACGGCAGTCGAGAGGCTGAAATTTCAGATTTCATAGTGGCACAGCCAATGAGTCACCAGAGATTCCAGCTGTGCCACATCTGCCTGAAAACAACAATAACAACAACAGCAGTGGATAGATCCATAAAATATGAAAATAACTTTAACTAAGAGGGATAGTTCTGTCATCATTTATTCACACTCACCTTCTTTTTGCATTCACTCACAATTCGTTTTTGGTCCCTTGGAATAACGTTATCTATCCCTTATGAACATTTACCATGGTTTTGATTTGGCAAACACTACAAATACCATAGTTAAACTATAGTTACTAGGAAATCAAAGCTTATTAAAAGGAAATACAAAAATATTGCAAGGGAACACAAAATGTAAATGGTAACAAACTATTGCAGTATTACTTGGGAACGCAAGATGTATTGCGAGGGAACATACAACGTATTGTCAGGGAACACAAACCAATGTAATGGAAAGCAAAATGGGAGTGCAAAACGTATTGTGTAGGAACACAAAACTTATTGTGAAGGAATGCAAAAAGGGAACACAAAACGTATTGTGAAGGAACGCAAAAAGGTAACACAAAACTTATTGTGAAGGAACGCAAAAAGGAACACAAAACTTATTGTGAAGGAACACAAAAAGGGAACACAAAACTTATTGTGAAGGAACGCAAAAAGGAACACAAAACTTATTGTGAAGGAACACAAAAAGGGAACACAAAACTTATTGTGAAGGAACGCAAAAAGGGAACACAAAATGTATTGTGAAGGAATGCAAAAAGGAACATAAAATGTTTTGTGAGCGAATGCAAAACAATTCCAAGGGATCACAAACTATTGTGAGGGAACGTAAAATGGAAATGCAAAACATTTAGTAAGAGAACGCAAAACTTATTGCAAGTAAACGCAAACTATTGTAATGCAAAGCAAAATGGGAAAGCAAAACATTTACAGAGGAACACAAAATGTATTACTATGGAACATAAACTATTGCGAGGGAATGCAAACTATTGTGAGGGAGTACATATCAATTTCAGAAAATGAATTCCCTCCCTGTCCTCTAAGGGGCTCTGTAAAATGACTTTCCTTTACTGCTGACCTCATCAAACCCTCTTACTTTTCCACTCCTCCCCTCCAATCACTGTTTTTCACCTACAAAAATGTCAGATTATGGCAGAAAAAGATTTGAAAGTCGTTTCATGTTAACTTTAAATTATATAGAGGATTTTATTTCAAGTGGGTATTGCTGTCTGAGCTGTATCGTCTCAGAAAAGTACGTCTTGAATGTCTTTCTGTTTGGCATTATTACCATCTGCATTTTTTATGTTTCTACTGGATTTGTTTTCGGGTCTGGAGCCAAAAGAGCTTTAACGCAAAACAGGTCGAGTCCTGATGCATGCAGACTGATGTCATTATAACATGATCTATTATCAAAGCCAGTGATGTTTACATGAGGGGAACAGGGTCATATAACAGCGTTCATGATAAAGTGTCTGAGTGCTGCATTTTCTCTTTCACCGTTCGATCATTTCTTTCTGGAGCAGAACTGTAAACTCATCAACTATCCTCGCTTGAACTGCATCCATTTTTCCTCTCCCACTCTCTCTCTCTCTTTTCCCTGGAGTCTCTGACGGGGAGACAGATGTCTTTGTTCTTGTTTACCTTCCTCACTTCACTCGTTTTTTTCCCCTCTCCACTCTGCAGAGTAAAGCAGTCGTTCAGAATGAAGGTAACTGACATGAGTGATTTTCACACGGCTTCCAAAAATAACATAGCTGTGGCACAGTAAAGTTCTCTGTGATGTAACCCTGCCCCAAAGCAGCTTGATAATGACAGCTTATGTAACATCCAGACAAACATGTTTTCTGCTCACTCATTCTGTCACCGCCTCTGGGTTTATTGACAACACATTGGATTTACACAGCCATACGTCATGAATTTCTCCACATTTTGCTCCATGATCCATGGGGAGTTTTAGAAATGGATATTGCTCATAGTAAGGAACCAAATGCTCATAAGCAAACTGTACATGAGTACGCGTATGCAGATGAGATTACTTGGCCAAACCATTTCCAACGTGCAGTCCGGTTGAACATACTAAATGTGCGTTTTTGCGTTACTGTGGCGGTAACAAACCTCAGTACTTAAGGGGGCAATACATTTACCTTCAAAAGTCTCTGCCATTTAACTGGAAGCAGCACCATTTCAGACCATTCTGGTACCCTAGGCGAGATACCTATTGGTGCCCCATTGGGGGGTGGAGAGGGTGGTATAGCAGAGGCCTCCTCTTTGGTGTCCTCTCAGCAGGTGGCGCCCTAGGCGACCACCTAGTTCACTGCGTTTACATGAGATTTTAAATCATGAGATTATTTTCTATTTTTACATCAAATGCAAACAGTCACGTGCACAACACTTACGCAAGTCAGTCAGAATGCCATTAAAGGTGTTTACATGCAACGTGTAATCGGGGTAATGGGCTGAAATCTACACATGCTGATCTTTTTTTGCTTTAACCCGACCCTAATAAAGAAAAGCCATTTATGTCATTTATCACAAACAGTGCAGGATAAGTTACGCAATAAAGATGAACAATTAGGGATAGAGTTTGTGGCCATGACAACAATAGCTGTTATTACACATTTTATTCTCTCCCACTCAGGGAATTACTTATCTGTGCGTTGTATGGAATTCGATCACGATTTGGGCACAATTGTCTCCCGCTCGGATCGTGTCCATTCAGAACACCCTGAGCAAAGTCAGGCTAGGCCAAGGTTGCACTGTTTGTCAGTATCAATGAATACTAGGTCTCGTGGCATCTGCGTCCTCGGTGATCCCTTTGGGCCTTCTGCACATGAGACCATTTCAGTTGTGGCTAAAAGCCAAGGGATTTCATCCAAAGGCCAGTCCCCTAAGGCTAATAAGGGTTACTCGCCACACACTTCGTTCCCTTTCTATGTGGTTCAGACCCCGGTTCCTTACTTTGGGTCCCACTCTAGGTGCTTCTTGCGTCACAGGTTGCTAACAACAGACGCCTCCCTGACGGGCTGGGGAGTGGTCTTAAGTGGTCGTCCAGCTCAAGGGGAATGGGAGGGTCATCAGCTCGATTGGCACATCAACTGCCTCGAGTTGATGGCTGTATTTCTGGCCCTGAAGTACTTCCTCCGGTATCTGAGAGGCTGTCATGTCCTGGTGCGGGTGGACAACACAGCAGCAGTCTCTTACATAAATCATCAAGGAGGTCTTCGTTCACGCCAGCTGAACACTCTGGCATGTCAGATTCTCCTTTGGGCCCAGGGCAAGCTCCTGTCAGTCAGGGCAGTTTATATCCCTGGATGCCTGAATGTGGGAGCAGATTTAATGTCCAGACAGAAATTGCAGACGGGAGAGTGGAAACTGCACCCCAAGTTAGTGGAACAAATCTGGGTCAGATTTTACAGGGAAGAAGTGTACCTCTTCGCCTCTCAACAGACAACGCAATGTCCCCTCTACTTTTCTCTGAGTTTACAGCCCCCCTGGTTTTTCTGCTTCAAGGAGTCTTGGCCATAGTTTGCCAGCAAGGGTCCTGCCTCTTACTGATCGCGCCGCGCTGGCCGAAAAGGGTATGGTTCTCGGAGATAATATCTCTCCTCGACGGCTCTGCTTGGGCCATTCCGGACAGGAGGGACCTTCTGTCTCAGGCACAGGGGACAATATTTCATACCTGGCACGAGCTGTGGAACCTTCAAGTTTGGCACCTGAAGGGTACCAACTGAGGGACACAGGGCTTTCGCATGAAGTTATCGAGACCGTTCTAAGTGCTAGGGCTCCCTCTACTAAAAGAAGTTACGCCAATAAATGGGGTGTCTTTGAAAGATGGTGCAGTGCACATAATGCAGATCCAGTTAACTGCCAGATTGCTTCAGTTCTGGACTTTCTGCAGGAACAATTGTCAGCAGGCACATGCCCCGACACTCTTAGGGTTTACTTGGCCACTCTATCGGCTTCCCACACCTTGATTGACGGGGTGCCATTGGGGAGACATCCTCTGCTTGCTCGCTTCGTTCATGGAGCCATGCGACTGAGACCTCCTGCTAGAACCAGGATAAGCAATAGTCCTTGAGGGTCTGGTTGAGACCCCCTTCAAACCTCTAGAGTCAGCGTCTGATAAACTTCTGACTCTCAAGATGGTTTTTCTTATAGCAATTACTTCTCTAAAAAGAATTGGGGATCTACAGGCTCTGTCTGTCTTGCCAGCCTGCTTAGATTTTGCCCCAGGAATGGCTAAAGCAATTTTGCACCCTCATCCTGACTACCTGCCAAAGGTTCCTTTCTCAACTGTATATCCGGTCACTCTCAAAGCCTTCTGCTCCCTGCTGTTTACAACGCCGGAGCAGGAAAGACTTCACAGACTTTGTCCAATCCGTAGAGGGATCGCCTCCTCTAAAGCCGTGGCTTGAGGTGTCCCTCTGCAGCATGTTTGTGATGTGGGAGGCTGGTCCTCTCCGCACATATTCATAAGATTTTATAGTTTGGATGTTCATGCCACTCCGGGCTTATATCCTTGAGTCAACATCACAAGCTCATGTCTGAGACCTCTTGCACTCTTGTGAGCACACTACACAACCGTAAGGGGTCCGGACCTCCAGAATGCCGCTTCGTGGGTATTCTTGTTCCCAAATCGCTAAGTCAGCGCAGCATCAAAGTGTAGCTTTTTGAGCGGGAAAGTCTCGGGTTACTTAACTGTAACCCCTGTTCCCTGATAAAAGCGGAACGAGATGCTGCGCTTCATTGCCGCACTGGGATGCCCCAGTACTGCTCTTCAGTCAAAATACCTGATGATGCACCTGTGACGCATCTATTTATACATCCAATGATGTCACCAGCAGAGGCTATAAATTCTGGTCAATTTAATTGACGTGTTGCACACATATTTACAGCTGGCCACACCTAAAGTTGTTCCCAAAGCGGTAAGTCAGCACAGCATCTCGTTCCACTTTTATCAGGGAACAAGGGTTACAGTTAAGTAACCCGAGACGTTTCTCTTACTCTGTACTTCCTGTGCAAAACATTTGAATGGATTGTTATCTTTATTTAGTCTGTGTTCCCTCTTCCGTGTGTCCTTGTCAATGAGTTGTTTGTCCATCTAATTTTACATTTAACCAAAATGTATCATTTTATGTATTATTTTGAAACTGTGTGCTGAAATACACCAACAGATCTGATCTGATCTAAACTGCCACTGAGGACAGATTAATATCATAAATGACGTAGTATTTCAGTGTGTTACTTCCCTGATTATGCAACACATTCACATTTATTTTAAAGGAATATTCCAGGTTATTTTGAACTTAATGATTATGTACTGCATGTGTGGCATGCTGCCAGTTGTCACAGACAATCATTATGACTCAGTGTGTTTAAACATTCAGGAAATACTTTCAGTACACAATAGAAGTCTATTGTTTAAGTGTACCAGAGAAAGGTGCAGCTTCTATTTTTTATAAGATTCTTATATTAACCCCTTAAACGCTGGTGGATTTTTGGGCTGCCGCCCACACTTTTTCACACTCAAATTTAAAAGCTCATCATTTACACATACTGTGCAATAATTGCAAAAAATTGTTCCGAAAATTTCAGAGAACCCCCCCAAATAAAATAAAAAAGACTCCAAATATTCATTAATAATATTAATACTCTTATGATAAACAGATTTATTTTTGGAGGGGGTTGGGGGGTATATCATTCTGGTTCTGATCACTCTACCTCACTTTGAAAAGTCTTATTTCACTCCACTAGATGGCAGCAAGTACTAGAAAATCATTTTTCTCTATCACATTCCATCACAATATACAGATGTGAACTGTAGGTGGCGCTGTAACGCATTTTATCCTCACAGATGTGCTCGCCATAGACATTCAGTCTATTTTTTAGTTCAAGCAGCACCGTTATTATTTCATTGAATATCTCGGCCTCTGAGTGGACTACAAGCTCAATCCAGGTGTCATCAGAAAGCTGAGATCCTCCCCTTTGCAATGTTATATACCATATAACATATTT
>NC_068307.1:30144230-30171730 GCF_025860055.1 Xyrauchen texanus
CATCTACCATTTTTATACCATGTTTTTGGACATGTACCATGGTTATAGTATGTTTTGTAGGACATCTATCATGGTTATACCATGTTTTTGGACATGTAACCTATTAACACCATGTTTTATTAGAAATTTACCAATGTTATACCATGTTTTTGGACATGTACCATGGTACTACAGTGTTTTATTGGACATCTAGGACAAGTACCATGGTAATATCATGTTTTACTGGATATGTAACATGGTAATACCTACCATGTTTTTTGGACAAACGTTATACCGTGTCTTTTAAATGTGCCATGATGATAAACCATGCTTTATTGGACATGTACAATGGTAATGCCATATCTTTGGAGTTCTCAAATCAGCAATTTACAATCTTACCATCTTTAATCTCATTTAATCAGCAGCCTCAGAGAAACAACTGAGATAATAATGAGATCTCATTTGTCAGCTCGCATTCATACCTGCAGGACAATATAATGTACAGTATTATCAACACTTCCAAACATTCTCCAAACAGTTTGTTGTTGCTTGAGTAAACACCGCAGGGCTCTTTTCAATTTCCAGGTAAAACGCAGTTCACCGCGCCACAGCGCTGCAAGAGTGGTTGCATCAAAGATTGATCAACATGACATTTTGAATAGATTCCAGACAGCTCATTGATTTTACATGTCCTTTGAACCCAGCATATGCTGTCAGAATGTGTCTGAGGAAAAATGGGCATCGCCCAGTGAATGCAGATCTGCTCGATTGACATGCTCATGTGAGAAGGTCGGTCAAGGACAGTAGTAAGCTCATGTGGATGTGGACTTTGGCTCAAGTCACATGATATGGCCCTAAAAATAGGCTTCACTTTCTATATGCAAAATATTATTTCTTATTTGTTACTTTTGATTTCGGAGTAAAATAGGACCAGGAAATGTTCTCGACATGTTTCGTGGGAATTACCAGATTATGGTAATCATTCAGTGCCATATTTGTGTCACGAAACTTGTCAAGAACAAGTCCAGGTCATATTTAACCCCAAAAATGAAAAGGAAATGAAACTTTTTGCAATGAAAATGTTGCCATTTTTAGGACAACTAATTTATTTTTATTATTGTGACATTATGTTCATGACAATTAAGCACATTACTCAAAAATTCTCATTAATGTAAGGATAAAATAATAATAATAATAAGATATAATTTAAAGTGTAATGAATTTGTACATCAGAGTAGTATTTGTGGTAGATTAAAATGACTTTACTACAGTAAGAATGTAATAATTTAATGCTTTATTAAATTATCATTTGTATTTATGTAAATCAATGAAAAAAATAGCATATCATTTAATCAGAATCGTCTTTTAGATTAATGAGAATTAACTGAAAAATGTATTAATTATACATTATTTAGATACATTTATACAATTATCTATAGATAAATAATGTATCATTTAAATAACAAATATAAATAAATAATTATAATAAATGTAAAAAGGTGAAATATTATTGAATCAAAATTGTCATGGAGAATAATGAGTATTCATTATATAATCATAAATTAATTATAGACAAATGTATAGACAAAAGTTATCTAGAGATAAATAATGTATTATTTATATAAATATATATAATAGAATAAATAAAGTTATATAATACTATATAATAAGAATAAAACTTAACTTTAAATTGTTTAATGCATTAAGCAAATGAGAATTTGTGCTTATTTTTGTCACAGCGCAGGACCCAAAAGCGGAGGTGAAACCGTTCAAATGGATTTATTGATCAACAGAAACAGTTCTTGCCCAGGCAACGTTTTCTCACGAACACGGGCGGAGACAAGGAATCCTCCTCCACGGGAATAGTGGGCACCGAACTGGTGAGGGCAGCGGCCAACGTGCACAGAAGGAACTCCATTTCTGAAACTACTGCCACCAGCTCCAACTGTACAAGAGAGCACAGTTAAAAACAGCAGCATATAAACACACAGTGGCAAACATGACAGAAACAGTCACAATGATCCATCATCGGACATGACACGCGGGAGTTTAAATTAGAGAAACAAAAACGAGGCAGGTGTCGCTCGCAGCTGAAGGTTGTAATGATAAGCGTTCCCATGGAAACAATTAAGGTTCCCATGGAAATGCTGATTAAATATGCCATGACTGTGACATCACCGGAGGGGGACACACATCGATAACCCACCACCAGACCCACACAAAACACAAACACGAAACACAAGACAGACAGGGGACGATGATGTCACTTTTTAGGGCCACTGTATTATGTCCATTTTAAAATGGTTTAATTTAATAAATAAAAATAAAATGAAAATGTAGTTGCTTGTTTCGGTCGTACAGACAGTTTATTTGCTAGTGTGCATGTTTGGTTGTGTGGTCAAAGTACTGCATACATTTCTGTGTGAGGCGCCATAAAAATATGGAAAAGATTTCTGTGGAAAGATCACATTCTTTAGATTTCAACTTGAGCAAACAGAATGAAGCCAAGAAAACAAAACTTTGAGATTGGATTTTCTCACACACTCACCACCAATTCGCTGGCTGTCTTTAATACAGTAGAGGTAGAGAGCAGACAGGAGCAGGCCTGAAAATGTTCAAACAGAGTTGAACAATGAGCAGAGTGGACGAACACACTGACCGACTCAGCAAATCTGACACACACACACACACACACACACACACACACACACACACACACACACACACACACACACACACACACACACACACACACACACACACACACACACACACACACACACACACACACACACACACACACACACACACACACACACACACACACACACGTACTCATTTTAGGCTGAGTCAACCTAGGGGAGGCCCGGGACCGGTTCAGATACTCATCACTGGTGTTAGCCATGAGCGGGAATCAAACTCAGGTCGACAGGTTCATAGCGCAGCACGCTAACTGCTACACTACCGCTCCCCCTGGTTTTTATACTGTACAAACTTTATATTCTATCCCCTAATTTAACATAATTTAGTATGATTTATAAGCTGTTTTCCTCATGGGGACCGACAAAATGTCCCCACAAGGTCAAACATTTCGGGTTTTACTATCCTTATGGGGACATTTGGTACCCACAAAGTGATAAATACACGCTCACACACACACACACACACACACACACACACACACACACACACACACACACACACACACACACACACACACACACACACACACACACACACACACTCACACACACACACACTCACACACACACACACACACACACACACACACACACACACACACACACACACACACACACACACACACACACACACACACACACACACTCACACACACACACACACACTCACACACACACACATACACACACACACACTCACACACACACACACACACTCACACACACACACACTCACACACACACACACATAAACAGAGTAAAAAAATTAAAGAAAAGTAAGCCAAAAGTGCGTCACAGCCTTCAAAGGTTACTGATCTAAAATATGCCTGACAGCAGAAGAGGAAGTTTATCAAAATAAGAAACAGATTTAGAGAAGAGAGGATGACGAGGCTTTGAGAAAACCTAAACAGCAAGAATGAACAAAACTGTTTCCTGTCCCCAGTTTAAAGGAATAGTTCACAGAAAAATGTGAATTCTGTCATGTTGTTCCTAACCTTGTCTAATAGAATCACATTACTGCAGCTACATTTTTGCGAATGATTTGTTGTTCGTATCACGTCAGTTTCCTGGTGAAATAAACACTAGAGGCGCTACAACAACAATGACGACTTTTATTCACTTTCACACAAGTCACGAGTAAAACGGCAGATCATTAGTTCATAAATTCGCTGTGTTCCTCACATAAGAAAATCTTACAACATCTAAAGACTTTTACTATAGCGCACGACTCATTTTAATGTTTGCATTAATCAATCAACTACATGTATAATCTTGTTCGAGTGTGATTAAAGTGTGCAGTAGCTCAACTGATAAAGTGTTGCTCTTGTGATGTAAAGGAGCGGGTACGAGTCCTGAAGAGCACACGAGTCCACACGTGAACCGAAAGTTTCATAGGAGCGCCACAAAATGACGTGAATGTGTTTTCTGACACTATCGGTTAGGTTTAGGTTTAAGGTTTAGGGTAGGCTTCACACAGCTTTTCCCCATATGACTTCTGCTCTGTCCAAGCCGTCTGAAGTCACATGTGGGAACTTTATGTGGGAAACAGAATGAAATTTAAGCTTTTATTCGCTGAAAACGGCAGCCTTCGTGTTTAAGGACAACGACACACAGCAGAGGAGAAGGTGTTTTCTGAATTACAACTTCAATTTTGGTCAAAGCTGTCGTATATATTATTGACAAGACTTGGAATATAGTGTACGAGTCGTACGAACTTTATTTGTCATTTTTCGGGCATGGCAGACAGAGCTGTGTAAAGATTCTTTACAAATACTGCTTGTGTGTTACACACAAAAAAAGCATGTAATTAAAAACTGACAGAAATGTCGTTTGCGGGTGAACTATTGCTGTAAAACCCTGTGCGATCTTGTCCTCCTGATGCTTTTCCAAGAAATGGGGAAGAAAAGTTCAATGGAAAAACCCCTCCAGATGTCTTCTTCCCTTTCACATTCATTTTCTCTGTTTTAAAGGTGTTTACAGCAGGAGCAGACGAGTGGCCTAGATCTGTACCGGAATGACGGCCCCCTCGTGCGCACATATGATGCACAAACCCGTGGGAGACGAAGGCCTGTGATGGGGAGATATGCTTATGACATGAGCTTCATTAATACTGCAATATTATTTATTAAGTGTTGTGAATCCATTGACACAATTCTGTCTCTAAGTACATTTAAGTTTGCCTTATTCTGGTGCTTTCATTTAGCCTGATTAAAAATTGGCAACAGTCTGGGTCCGTGGATGAAAATCACAATCATTTGATCCATTGACTAACTGTTTTTAATGATAACTTATAAACCTATAAAGACAGGCATACCATGAGCCCTGAGGTTAGCATATGCTTCTGTTGTGTTACTTCAACTTTATTTAAAGATATCGGTTTAATAGTAGAATTCCTGGTGAAGAACTACACTACCCATAATCCTGAAAAGAGTTCCACCAATCCTCTGCAGCTCCGCCCACTTCCACATGCACAATAATCTCTCCCTTCACTCTCAAACTGCTTTAATATTTGTGTATGTATGAATATTTTGCTATAAAGGTAAAATGTCTCGTTTCTGTACTTATTATCAACAACTTTAAATCAATAGTTTTACATTTTCATCATTTTTTATTTGGTCACATCATTCGCAATGCTTCATGGGATTGTAGTTCATTCCCTCATTAAAGATGTTCGGTATGTCTTGGTCATCTTTGTCTTTTTGTCCAATTTTCAAAAATACTTCTGGAACCAAGAAATCCGAGGAAATGTGTGCAAACTTTATGATCATAATAATTGTTCTAACAAAGGTAATAAACACTGATAATTTCAGACAGAATTCAAAGATGATTATTTAACCCTTTAAACTCTGAAGGTGTTTTTAAAGATTTCCTGTTTCAGTGGCATACCCAAAATTAACTCAAAGGAAAAAACAAACAAGGTGGGCCAAGTGTTCGGTGTCATTGTAAAGAAAACGTTTAACATTTTTAATGAAATCTCTGCCGAAGAAACTGAATTTCTTTTTTTTTTAATTTTTCTGATTTGACATGATATATTTTGCTTTTGACATGATAAAACTGCTTTTGTTTTATTCCCAGTCATGTCAACTGCATCTGATAAAATTTTTGTGTTGATACGACAATTAATCAAAAGTTTTAGCAGTACACATTTTGTTTTTCATAGTGTCTAAAAACATCTCCAAACAAAAAAAGATAATAATTGTACATAAGAACTAATTACACATGCAAACACAACAATGACTAAAGGTTTGCATAGCATGCAGACATGATTTTAGTCATGAGATTTCACAGAATGAGTTTCATTCTGTGTCATTTGAGTCATCATTGAGTCTGTGTCGTGTATTTGGCGCCATCTCCTGGTGGTCATATGTAACATTGTGCTTCATGTGGATTATCTAATGATCTATACATCTGATTATCTTGTGTGTGGACTCGATTGAAAGATAATCACAGACCTCTAAATAATCATATGTGATATTTTATGTTACGCTTATTCTTAATGAAGTTATACACCAAAATCCAGCATGTAAGTAACAGCAACATAATAGTCAAAGACATACTTCACTATTACTCGCTATATTTTTGTCTGTGATTAAAACAAATAGGCTGGTTGTATTTTACTCTTTAAGAGATTTCCAACAACATATGACACATGAATATTTGATCAGTTTAATATATTATAAAAACGGAACATTTCAGATTTATCTGCAAATTTCAAAGCACTTGTTCAGTTTTGGTCATAATCTCTTCATGCATTATAAAGTAGAGTTTATAAACTTTCAAACGATACCTATATTGTGTTGGTCAAGACTGAAGTTATTAATATTTTGACAAGGCCCTTTTGAGCTTAAAGGGGTGATATATAAACCATTGTGGGGGTTGAAAAACCAGCAAAAACTGATGTACATGATTAAATCATGAAAATTCAAAGTATTTTTTTCAGTGCATGTGTACAATACAGTATGGCCAGCATGTGAATTGGGATGCAAATTTCACCTATACTTTCTCAAACGCTAACATCAATTTATCTTTCAACAAGCCCTAAAACTTTGCTTCAATTTCCTTGTTTATTCTTCTCAGTGCAGATTCTTTCCAATACTCTCCCATACGGTCAGTACATCACCATTAGATCACCTATAGAGAATGGACGACACACAGCTTGTGTGTGTGTGTGTGTGTGTGTGTGTGTGTGTGTGTGTGTGTGTGTGTTGTATTATTTTACAGTCTGATACCTCCCATAGACACAATATTTATGGACGCACGCACATACAGAACACATCTCTCCTGATATTCTGCTATAATCACTAAAACTGGAACAGCATTAGCATAAACATCTGGCTGACAGTAAACACAGCGGTTTCTAACAGCTGAAGGGCACGAAGAACAAACTGTAGACTCTCTATGTTCAGAATAACATACGATCTTACTATTTGTACAATTTCTGAAGTGACCCACTACATTCACATACCATATTCCACAACACAATGCTCGACTTGACCTTCCATTTCCAGAATGATGAACGGACCATATTCATGATTTTTGATGAATTGAATATTTCGAACTGCAAAATAAAGTATTTAGGCCAAGAGAGGAAGCGCGTAATGGTGATTCTGTCACAGGTAGGAAGTTAGGAACAACACAAATCAGAAAATAAACAAATAAATTAATATTAATAATCATAATAAACCATTCTTATGACGATTAATATTGTTCTGCCTAAAGGCTTGGGCATATTTTGTTTTATTTTGTGCACGGTCATGCGATCAGCCTTTCAAAGTACACTCTTTTGACCATGAGCCCATACTGAAACGTTCGACACATGCTCACTATGACTGCTTTATGCTTTATCGTTGATTAGTCAATGGCAGATGTGTGCACAGACTGTCCGTGCAAACTGTGCTGATGATGACGCGAGACGTAGCAGCACTGAAACATGCAACGCAATGAATAAAGTAACAACAACGTAGTATCCAACTGTCTGAAATATTGCTGGATATTAATTCAGATACAGATTTGATTCAATTCCAATTTTGATTCAAATGGAAGTTTCTGTTATAATGTCCATTTTGCTTACATATGAAATAAATTCTCTCCCAGATAATGCTGTTAATTATACAGGTGACCTTCTAACTAGGTACATTATGAAAATATTCATTTTAGTAATTCTATTTTTGTAGTTTTTCATCATTTGTGTAACATTATGGCTTTTAAAAAAAGATCAAATCAATGTATTCAATCAATAATTAAGATATTATATTTCATATATAATTTTTTGTTACGTTTATTGTTTAATAGCTTAATTTGTACTATTTACATGTATTAGCATTGATTTGTTAAACACATGCTAAAACTGGTTCTGTCTCTTTAAGAAAACCGGCATTTCTGTAAACAGCATCTGTAAACGAGCGCATGTTAACGAGAGACACTCGAATGGCTTTATCTCATCTGTGCTGTGTGTGATTAGAATTAAGTGTTTTTTTGTTGTTGTTTTTGATCAACAACTGACTGTAAAGAACAGAAAGGATATTAGGAACACTAAGTACAAATCACATGGATCACACTCACACACACACACACACTCATGTTGTGTTTCCATGTTTTATGGGGACTTTCCATAGACATAATGGTTTTTATACTGTACAAACTTTATATTCTATCCCCTAAACCTAACCCTACCCCTAAACCTAACCCTCACAGAAAACTTTCTGCATTTTTACATTTTCAAAAAACATAATTTAGTATGATTTATAAGCTGTTTTCCTCATGGGGACCGACAACATGTCCCCACAAGGTCAAAAATTTCGGGTTTTACTATCCTTATGGGGACATTTGGTCCCCACAAAGTGATAAATACACGCTCACACACACACACACACACACACACACTCTTAAGGCCCCAATATACTTCCATAGAAGTTCTTCTTCTTACAGGGGTTAAAAGAAACAGTCGAGCAACAGTATACTTGTAATGATGTGTGTAAACAGGAGAAGGCAGATGGGGGTGTGGATCCAAGTGCGGCTTTTATTGACACAAAACAAAGGAAACCAAACACGGGAACAAATCAAAAATCCACGATGGGAAAAGGCAAACCAAATACTGGAGGATACAGAGGGCGGAGAACAACAGGGTAACCTTGGACGGAACAGACAGGGAACAGGGTAACCACGAGCAGCGAGAGTGAAACCCGACAAGAGCGTGACATGGAACGTCAACGAACGACAACGGGAAGGGGAGAAAGCGGGGTTTAAATAAACAGACAAGGTAATGACAAAATAACAGACAGGTGCGGACAATAACACAGTGATCAGGGCTGGGAGTGTGATCCGGGAATTATGGGAAGTGCAGTTTCACACACGGACAGTGAGACTCCGGGCGGACAACAGGGAAAACGTGACATGGAACCGGATCGGTGACGGGTGAAACGGAAAACACGGAGCAGACAACAAGGAAACATGACATAAACGTGACTAGTGAGACAGATAACACAGGGCAGACAACAGGGGATCGTAACATAGCCCCCCCTCAAAAGGACTGGATTCCAGACGGTCCTAAAAGACTAGAAAGAGAGAGGGGGTAGACTCTGGGGCAAACAAATAGACCAAGGGGGACACCAGGGGCACAGAGACAGACCACGGGGGTACAAAGGGCAGACAGGGAGACCGGGGAGGCACCAGGGGCACAGAGACAGACCACGGGGGTACAAGGGGCAGACCAGGGAGGCCGAGAGAGCAGGCAAGCAGTCTCTGGGGGTGTGTGAAGGGAACCGGGTCAGGCGGCCTGGGGGGCGTCCACCGGGTAGGGACCGGTTTAGGAGGCCAGGGAGGTATCGACCGGGCAGGGACAGGTTTAGGTGGTCTGGGAGGCGGCCACAAAAAGGGGATAGGTTTGGGTGACCCGGGGGCTGGCCACAAGGCAAGGGCCGGTCCAGGGGGCCTGGGAGGAGGAGTGACCTCTGGGGAAGCCAGCGGAGCCGCGTGAGGCGGAGCCAAAGAAGGCTTCTGAGGCGGGGCCGTAGAAGGCTTGGGAGGCAACGCCGTGGAAGGCATAGGCGGGGCCATAGAAGGCTTGGGAGGAGGCGCCGTGGAAAGCGTAGGCGGAGCCGAGGGAGGCGGAGCCGAGGGAGGTGATGGCGTTGAAGGCCCAGCAGGTGGAGCCGAGGGAGGCTCGGGAGGGAGAGCTGAAGGAGGTTCCGGAGGCGGAGCCGAAGGAGGCGAGGGCTCTGAAAGCTCTGAAGGCGGAGCCAAGGGAAGGAGGCAAGGGCGAAGAAGGCTCTGAAGGTGGTGCCGGGGGAGGCTTCGGAGGATGAGTCGTGGTTGGCGGAACCATAGAAGGTGCTGTAGGCAGGGCCGAGGGAGGTTCCGGGGGCGGAGCCGTGGTTGAGGCTTCGGAGGTTGAGTCGTGGTTGGCGGAACCATAGAAGGTTCTGTAGGCAGGGCCGAGGGAGGTTCCGGGGGCAGAGCCGTGGTTGACAGAGCCGTGGAAGGTTCAGAGGGCAGAGCTGAGGGAGGCTCTGGAGGCGGAGCTGAGGGAGGCTCAGGAGGTGGAGTTGAGGAAGGCTCTGGTGGTGGAACCGAGGGAGGCTGAAGAGGCGGAGCTGTGGGAGGCCCAGGAGGCGGAGTAGAGGGGGACTCAGGAGGCGGCTCCAAGGGAGGCGGAACCATGGAAAGCCCTGGGGCCTCAGGAGGCGGAGCCGTGGGAGGCTCAGGAGACGGAGCCGAGGGAGATGGCGCCATGTGCGGCTCTGGAGGCGGATGCCGCAAAGGCTCTGGGGGTGGAGCTGAGGGAGGTGGTGCCGTAGGAGGTTTCAGAGGTGGAGACCTGGAAGGCTCTGAAGGTAGAGCCGAGGGAGGGGGAGCCGTAGGATGCTCTAGAGGTGGAGCCGTAGGAGGCTCGGGAGGCAGAGCCGTGGAAGGCTCAGGAGGCTCTGGAGGCGGAGCCGTAGGAGGCTCGAGAGGCTCTGGGGGCGGAGCCAAAGGAGGCTCGGGAGGCAGAGCCGTGGAAGACTCGAGAGACTGGAGAGGCGGAGCCCTGGGAGGCTCGAGAGGCACGGACTCTTGGACGGTCATGGCTACTGGTGCTGGCTCTTGGACGGTCATGGCTACTGGCGCTGGCTCAGGGACGGTCGAGGCTACAGGCGCTGGCTCAGGGACGGTCTAGGCTACAGGCGCTGGCTCAGGGACGGTCGAGGCTACAGGCGCTGGCTTACTGACATCGGGGGCTAATGGCTCTGACTGGTTGACCGGGGCTGTCGAGGGCTAAGGCTCGTTGACCGTGGCTGACGAGGGCTCAGGCTCGCTGACCGTGGCTGACGAGGGCTCAGGCTCGCAGACCGGGGCAGGCATGGGCTCTGGCTCGCAGACCGGGGCAGGCGTGGGCTCTGGCTCGCAGACTGGGGCAGGCGTGGGCTCTGGCTCGCAGACCGGGGCAGGCGTGGACCGGGAGGCGGAAGCCCGTCTTCTCTTCCTCCTCCGGGCAGATGAAGTGGACCGTGCAGGCTCAAGGGAATCGACTGGTGTGGGGGTTTGTTCACTGACTGGTGGGGCAGGTGTGATGGGAAGAGCCATGGGCGAGTGGAAGGTCGCCACCGCGGGAGGTGAGGTAGGGTACTCCTCTGCCACGCCCACAGTGAGTGGCGAACCGCTGACCAGCAGAGTCTCTTCCACCATCTCCTGCAAAGTCCAGCCGTGCGTCGCCGGTGGCAACCGCTCCTTCAGCGACGCGTCCAAATTGCCCCTGAAGAAAACCACCAGGGCTGACTCCGGGAAGTCCGACAAGTGTGCCAGCTCCAGGAAGTCCCGGATGTGTTCTTCAAATGGTCGGTCCCCTTGCTTCAAACCAAGCAGCTGGTAGTTGGCCTGCTGGACTGCTGGATCCATTGTGGGTCGTTCGTTCTGTAATGATGTGTGTAAACAGGAGAAGGCAGACGGGGGTGTGGATCCAAGTGGATCCGGGGGTGTGGATCTTTTACTGACACAAAACAAAGGAAACCAGACACGGGAACAAATCAAAAATCCACGATGGGAAAAGGCAAACCAAATACTGGAGGATACAGAGGGCGGAGAACAACAGGGTAACCTTGGACGGAACAGACAGGGAACAAGGTAACCACGAGAGAGCAGACGGACAGACTGACAGGGAACATGAGCAGCGAGAGTGAAACCCGTCAAGAGCTTGACATGGAACGTCAACGAAAGACAACGGGAAGGGGAGAAAGCGGGGTTTAAATAAACAGACAAGGTAATGACAAAATAACAGACAGATGCAGACAATAACACAGTGATCAGGGCTGGGAGTGTGATCCGGGAATTGTGGGAAGTGCAGTTTCACACACGGACAGTGAGACTCAGGGTGGACAACAGGGAAAACGTGACATGGAACCGGATCGGTGACGGGTGAAACGGAAAACACGGAGCAGACAACAAGGAAACGTGACATAAACGTGACTAGTGAGACAGAGAACACAGGGCAGACAACAGGGGATCGTAACAATACTGCTATATGATAAACCTTAAAAATGTGTTCTCGATGACTTTATGCCTCATTCTATGAGTATAATTCACATGAGGTCAGTGAAAAAAGTTGTTCTGACCACTCGATGATGATTTAAAGTAATATATATGCAGTAGAAAATGTTTAATTTATCATGTTTCGATTAATGATTCAAATGTCAATGATTTCCTCTCATTGTAATGAAGGGTTGCGCATAGAGTAAAAGACCAATCTTGGGATAGAGAATCTCACATACTTCTTTTTTTTAATTTGCAGGCAGTATACTGTAGTATGCACTAAGCAGCATTCAAGCACACCCTTCTGAAGTTGTGGAGGGGCGTATAAGCGAGGTTAAGATTCGGTCATTCGTCTGTGACAGAGAATTTCACACCCATCAGACAGTGAATCACAGCTAAACGAAGAGAATACACACACACACACACACACACACACACACACACACACACACACACACACACACACACACACACACACACACACACACACACACACATTACTCAACCAAACGTCACACAGATACAACATCTCTGGTGTTTACTCAGGCTACACAACAAAAAAGCCGCGGCACCTTCAGCATGTGTGATGTGTGATTTCAAGGCCGTTTGTTCTCTACTGTTCATTAAAGAGTGCCCCCAGACACCAGTTGAGTCGTTCTCATCCGCGAATCCTGTGAATAGCAGCACGCTGGCATGTCCTTAATATGTTCTGTAATATTTGGGAGCTCTATGTCACCTGCCATGACAGTAGTTGACTTGAGAGGGAAAACTTTGATGCTAATCGTGCTTAAGTGCCCCTTGTGGCACTGTTGCGTACATGTTTTGGCACATTATGGAACGCAGTTTCTCACAGAATTGAGCTTGTGTTTCTAGAAGCGGCCGTGTTAACAAACTTGCATAGATTATGTGTTTCGCCCTTAATAGCGCACTTTTCCACTATCGAGCTAAATGAGGGCGTGCTAGTGTGTGACAGGGCCAGTTGCGTTCCCACTGTCACTTCCTGGGCTTCAACGTGCCTCCTCTGGGGCTTTTCAGGGCCAACGGACAATGGCCCACCGATTACCCTTGGGCCAAATGGAGATTGAGGCAGGGTCAATGTTAAAGGCGGAGTTTCGCCGAACTTCCCATACACAACGTTACAGGTTCGGGAAAAAAAACAAAATTCAGGCACAGTACATATCGGTTAAAACACCAAATGGACAAAGCTTTGCCCAAAAAAATACTTTCCATGGTTTTGTGAACTTTCATAGACGTGTGCCGAGGCCACTCGGGACATCATGGCAGTTGATGGCGGTGAGTTTTATCGCTAATTTCGCGGTTTACATTCGATATAAACTGGATATTCTGGATAACTAGATAACATGATACCTCAGCTTGAGCTTCCCATTTGTTTGTGAAATGTGTGTGATGGCACCGCAGCAGTGTATTAAGGGCAGGTTTTTGGGCAACGCTGTGGAGTTATTGTCCTGCTAGTGGGAACGCAGATCGATTTTGGTCTTATGGCTCGAGGTCCGAGGCTATTGGCCCTGGCTGGCCCTGGCTCGCACTGGCCTGATAGTGGAAATGCGACAAATGATAAAAGAAAACTTTTGTTTTTCCAAAAAAAAAAAAAACTACAGTATTTGCTTTATTTATTAATTGATTTTCCAAATTACATCCCAGAATGTTGCCAAAGGAAGGTTTTTTTTTTTTCATTTTTAGCTAACTTTTGCATGTTTTGAGACTGTCAAAACAAGAAGATGTGAGATTCCTGGGATCTTCAAAGGAGAACCTTCTGAGAAGCAGAAAGACAAACATTCACACACACAAAGACAGTGACGTGTTACATTCCTTTAGGTCTTTTACTATGGCCTAATTTTAAGTCTCTCTCTCTCTCTCTCTCTCTCTCTCACACACACACACACACGTTTGTTTTGCTATACTTGTATGAACATTTTATAGTAGGCTAAAGATACATTCTATCATCCTATCCCTAACCCTTCCCCTAAACCTAACAGAAACCTGTGGACTTTAATTTAGCTGATTTATGAGCCTTTTCCAGTGAGGAATGGTTCTTTTATGGCATCATATGGAACTTAAATGGTTCTTTTATGGCATCATATGGAACTTAAATGGTTCTTTTATGGCATCATATGGAACTTAAATGGTTCTTTTATGGCATCATATGGAACTTAAATGGTTCTTTTATGGCATCATATGGAACTTAAATGGTTCTTTTATGGCATCTTATGGAACTTAAATGGTTCTTTTATGGCATCTTATGGAACGCAAATTGTTCTTTTATGGTGTCATATGGAACATAAATGGTTCTTTTATGGCATCATATGGAACTTGTATTTTTCTCTTATGGCATTATATGGAACTCAAATGGTTCTCTTATGGCATCATATGGAAATTAAATGGTTCTCTTATGGCGTCATTTGGAAATTAAATGGCTCTCTTATGGCGTCATATGGAAATTAAATGGTTCTCTTATGGCATCATATGGAACTTGTATTTTTCTCTTATGGCATTATATAGGACTCAAGGGGTTCTCTCGGCATCATATGGAATTAAAGGTTTATTTTATGGCACCATATGGAACACAAATGGTTTCCTTATAATGTTATGGAAATTAAGTGGTTCTCTTAAGGCATTCTATGGAACTTAAAACTCTTTTGGAAACTTCTGGCCTTGTTCATGTTTCATAACTATTATACATAATAGTTCAATTTTATTTAATTCATAAATAATTTCCTACATAATTTGTCCCATTAATTGAATGGGACCATTTACGTAAGAATCATTTAACAGAGCTGCAAAAGTGCAGTGGTGGCTCAGTGGTTGAGGCTCAGGGTTACTGACCAGAAGGTCAGGGGTTCAAGCCCCAGCACCACCAAGATGCCACTGTTGGGCCCTTGAGTAAGACACTTAACTCCAGGTTGCTCCGGGGGGATTGTTCCTGTAATAAGTGCACTGTATGTCGCTTTGGATAAAAGCGTCTGCCAATTGCATAAATGTAAATGAAGAGCTGTTACGATCCCTTGTTGTCTGCCCTGTGTTTTCTGTTTCACTCATCACTGATCACGCTCCATGTCATGTTTTCCTTGTTGTCCGCCCGTGTTTCACTGTCCTTGTATAAACTACACTTCCCTTCATTCCCGATCCTCCTCACTGCCGCCTCTGTGTTATTGTCCGCACCTGTTTGTTATTTTGTCATTATCGTGTCTGTTTATTTAAACCCCGCTGTTTTCCCTTTCCTTTGTCGATAGTTAACGTTTCATGTTCGTGCCCATGTTTGCTTACGCCTGTCACCCGTGTTCGTTCGAGGTTACCCTGCCCTTCGTGGATGTTTTGTCAACCTGTTCATCTGTGTGTATTTTGTGTTTTAGTTTAGTTTTTTCCCATCGTGGACTTTTTTCATTTGTTCCTGAGTTTGTTTATTTTTATTTTGTCTATGCTTGTTAAATAAAACCGCAGTTGGATCCGCACCTCCCGTCTGCCTTCTCCTGACTTCCCTATTCATAACAAGAGCATACACACATTTATTTTTTGCTTATATCTGCTCTTAGAAGATGTATTCAGAAAACAGCTTATTTTCTCATGTGATGTTTGAAGATCCATTTCATACCAAAACATTACAATCTCAAACTCTTTGTTCAGATTGGATCACGGCCAACCAACAACAAGGATCAAACCCCAATGAGAAGCCTTGAGGGTTCCAGCTTTGATATTTATCAGCATTTACTCCCTCCAGTGTATTTTTGGAAAGGCATAGCAGGCACACCCCTCATCCCCTCTGTCCTTACCAAACTGGATCCTGCGGTCAGGTGGCAGATCACGCCCATTCGGCTGCAGTTCGATGATGGGCCTGGAAATAAAATCAGGGCTGTTCACCACTGTGTGTTGACACTGGGAATATATTCCAGTTTTCCTCAATGATTCATGACCGAAACTTTCAACTACAAAGTGAAGCATTTATTTTCAGCATGTCTTTTATTAAGCATGTGAACTAATGTGATTTTGCAAGAAGCCACTTAGTAGACTGAGTGATGGGACTAGCAGTTTGTAAGTGAGTGTGTCTTGGAAAATAAATGATATTCCATGTAGCTTGCAATTAACCATCCTAACTGCATCTCAACCGGTCTGTAAGGAAGTCAGCCGTCTTAAAAACAATGCCACAGTTTTCCCAGAATTCCGAGATCATATTGAGATCTCTGACTTTTGATTGCAGACTTTGGTATCTTGGCAAATGTAATCACAAATTGAGACAATGTTGAGATCTCTAAAGGAGACATGTGAGATTACCTGTGTCTCTGATTAAAAGAATTTTATATGCATGTGCTACATTACTTTTTGACTTAAAGTATAATTCGATTACAGTAACTGATTACAACCAACACTGCTTGGCAACAGCGGTTGTTTAGTTGAAGTTATAGTTTCTTTGTTTGGAAAATACACACATTCCAACTCCAAAAACCCCACAATACACTTCTCTCTCAGTATGCCCTCTTCTTCACCTCTCTACTGTCTGATGTCAGATTTCTGATGTTGTTCTCCTTTCTAACTCTCTCTGTCTCTCTTTGAACTGTAATGAAAAAAGCACAGAGAACTCTCTCCCTCCTGTGGGAACAGATGTAAGCGATCATCTCGGCAGGTCTCGCCCCTTTCCCTGCTCGCCTAGAAATAAATCCTTTAATGGATCCACCACTACAGTGTGTGTGTGTGTGTGTGTGTGTGTGTGTGTGTGTGTGTGTGTGTGTGTGTGTGTGTGTGTGTAATGGTGGTTGGGTCGGCTACTGGGTTACTGGAATTCTCGCGGTGTTCCCGGGGGACAGATGGTCATGTGTTAGATGCAGACTAAATTAGCTTAGTGTCGAGTCCAGCATACCGACAGAAGTGTCTCAACTCTGCAGATCCAGGGAGGCATCATTCCTGACGAATTCCAGACTGGGAAATGAGAGGAAAGAATTGACAGAGGAGTTCTGTTGGAACAGAAGCTAATGGAAAAGCCATGTGCTCGAATTTGCTGTAACAACCAACCAACAACTGGGTTACATGACAAAGTTTGTGCCTTGATCAAGAGAAACTGGAGCGCAGCAGAGATTATGTGATTCAGAAAAGGCCCTGGAAACTCCAGCTCAATCTTACATCGGATTGCACCTGAATCTTTATGGTTTCTTGTATGTCCAAGCTAGTCATTTTATGGTCATTAGCCATCTAGTTTAGTGATTCTCAACTGGGTCGTGACTTGTGACCCAAAATTGGGTTGCAGGGAAAAACAATGCTAAATACAAATAATAAATTGCAAGTAACTATAATATAATAATGCATATTTAGAATTAGGGATGCACCGATTTATCGGTCACCGATATTATCGGCCATTTATTGACCAATATAAATCCATCGGCAAATCGGGATATGAAAAACCGATGGTTCATTTATCATTTATTATCAACACACTTTGTAAACACACAGTGATTTAAAATGCACAATCCAGAAATAATGATTGCAGCAGAATGTAGAAGGTTTGACACTCCTAAGAACATGTAATATTTCATTTATAATCATTCTCACATTACTGAAGAAAATCTGCCGTTACAGACGTGACAGTTGTGAAAGTGGCACTTACCCATAGGCTACAGGATGAGGTACAACCGCCCAAAACGCTTTGAAAACAGCAAACTTTGACTTCTGAGACATTGTTAGGGTATCTATTAAAGCTACATGATTGATTGAATTAAGATTGAAATCACTATATGGTCTCACGTGATTACTGAACCGTCAAAGCTTAAAAATAGATGATCAGCGCTTCATTCAGCGTTGTGTGAGCAAGCGGCGCCCTGTAGTGGTATGTATGGCATTATCCATGACATCACAATAGGACTTAATAGGGTGTTTTGCTCCTTTGATTAAACTTTTTATTTTTCCATGATGTGATTGACATTTCTGTGGAATTGTCCAACATATGCATATATGAATTTGTGATGTTCTATTATATACAGTACAAACATGTCAAATGTGAGTTTTAGTGATTTGAACAAAAAAAAAACGTATCTTTCATTGTGGCTCTCTTTACAATTTTGGCCTGTTCAACAGATCCAATCCACGTTCAATGGAAATTATTTATTGTAAGAAAAGAGAAACAGCTTTATGTACATTTTTAAAACATAAGTTCTCAGTAAAACTGAGATCTGATGACAAAATAAGGTAAGTGGTCAAATATCGGCCTCGGTATCGGGCAAATGGTTTTTGTTAAAATCGGTATCGACATTGACCAAAATTGTTTATATCGGTGCATCCCTAATTAGAATATCGGAATAACTTGGCATATCAGCTTTTAAAAGGGAGGAGAATATGATTCCCATATTGTTTGTTGCTGATGTCAAAAGCTGTGCGTCCAATTAAACTCTACAATAATTAGCACTAATTCATCTGCCACTTGGTAGAAGCGAGTCAAATTAGACAGATTTCAACATGGACAGGTTGCATGACGTCCTTATCCTCAATAACTGACAACAAAACTGCACGAGGTCAAAGAAAATACAAGTCAGGCTACATTAAATGTGTTGTTCAGTTGTTGAAGCAAAACCAGTTGAAGTCAGCTGATCAAGATGGTTGAACAGACGGACTACAAGCTGATGGAACCAAATTCATCCAGGTACCTGGTATCAGTGGCATAGCCATGGGTGTGCCAGGGTGCGCAAATGCCCAAATTAAATAAAAAATGTTTATCTGTATATTTACACTTAATAGCAAGGGTGCATTGATGTTAGAACGAAAATTCAAAACATCAATTACTGAATTTAATAATCGATTATAATGTCTAATAAAACCTAAAGTGTTACAGAGACCGTCTCAGAGTGCATGAGTCTGAGGAAAGCACAAACTTTAAATTAAGAACCTAACGGCTTACGAATAACCCGACCATCACAGGTAGAGTTTTGCCCATTAAGGCAATGTGTACACGTGTTGAGCGAATGCCCCTTCACGGTTTGCCGTCAAAAGTAGAGAATGATGTGATTATTTCAAATGTCATGTAAACGCTGATTTCTTTTTAAATAAGCAGATTTTAGAGTAATCAGTGTATTGGTGTGCATGTTAACGGGTTCATTGTTTGTGATGTGTAGTTCTTTCTTCACCACTATATTGTGCATATTATGGGATATTTGGAGAACACACTTGGAAAGGTACAATACTGCGAGAATTTACTCATGATAATTCTGTTCCTTACGTTTTATATGCATATGCCATTAAAGTGGTAATAACCTAAACCTAACCCATTAGCAGTCCTGCATCACTCAAAAAAGTTATTACCCTTACTTAATTTAATTTGAGTTTTTTTTAATAATCAATTTAATGTCTTATAATTCAGGTTATAGTAAGTCAGTTTCATTGAGCCAACATAACTGAGTTTGAGTAGGTCAAATTGATTACTATATTACTTTTAACTCAACTTTATTATGTTCATCAAACTCAATTTACTAAGGTTTTTTTTTTTTTTATTAATTTTCTCATGCTGGCACAACTTAATTTATTTTATTAATCATTAGTATAGAAAAGGTGAACAAATGTAAGGACAGTGAAACTGTTGTCATTTAAATATCAGCTGCTGTAGAGTAAATCATCGAATCAAGTATCAATTCAAAGTAAAAGTCCATCCTCTACCTAAACACAAGCGCCCCTGCAATGGTCACCCCCAAAATGTGAGCATAACAGACACAAATCAATACAACAGAACACTAAACAGCACATGAAAAGAATTCAAGTCAAACACATCTGGGAGTAAATGATGAGAGAATTTTCATTTTTGGGTGAACTGTTCCTTTAAGTCATTAAACGAAACATATGGCTAAAAAATAAATAAAGCTAAAAGAAATATTCAGTTATTGTCAATGGTACATGTTACTTTATTGTGCTTCAGCTCTCACATGCCCTATTTTTGTTTGGTACACGCAGTGCTATGTCATGTGTCATATGTTGTTCATAAGCTCTCAAAGAGTAGAATACAAATATATAGTATATTTGTTTTACTCATAGACTAAAATATAGCGAGTTATAGTTAAATATATGTCTTTGACAATTATGTTGCTGTTGCTTATACGCTGTGTTTTGCTTATAACTTAATGTATAATAAACAGAACATAAAATATCACATATGATTATTTAGAGTCTGTGATTATCTTTCAATGGAGTCCACACACAAGATAATCAGATGTATAGATCATTAGATAATCCACATGAAGCACAATGTTACATATGACCACCAGGAGATGGCGCCAAATACACGACACAGACTCAATGATGACTCAAATGACACAGAATGAAACTCATTCTGTCAAATCTCATGACTAAAATCATGTCTGCATGCTATGCAAACCTTTAGTCATTGTTGTGTTTGCATGTGTAATTAGTTCTTATGTACAATTATTATCTTTTATTTGTTTGGAGATGCTTTTGGACACTATAATAATTATTTTTCTGAGTTACCTTGTTTATCTTTTGTTTCATTAAAGCTGCACTTGGATCCTCATTCTTTGCCTGCCTCATCGCAGAAAACAATAAGGGGAAAACCAATCATAAAATGAAACTACAAAGGACTATAAAAACTAACAGGAAACAGGAACTAAACAAGAATTTCACAATAAAAGCACAAAAGCCAACAGGGAATATGTGACATATATAATGTCAAATCAGAAAAATAAGAATAACAATATTTCATTTGTATTTTTCAGCAGTTTATTTGGGTAAGAATATATATTAAAACAATTAAAAAAGTTATCTTTACAATGATATCAAACATTTGAACCTCCTTGTTTTTTTTATTTTATAAGTTTTTAATTTGGGGAATGCCACTGAAACAGGAAGTCACTTTCAGAGCTTAAAGGGTTAAATAACTGCAAGTAGCTTATACATTGTTTTAACATTTTTATATTTTATTGAAGTTTGGTCTGTAACTATTTGATACACGTTTTTGCCATTTTATCATCAACTATTTATTATTATTTTGTTTTGACCAAAATTATGTGTGATTTTAGTCAGAGTAAAATTGACTCAAATGAATAAATATGACATGATGAAATAAAGAGTACATTTAAATTAATTGTCATCAAAGTAAAAAAAAAAAAAAAAAATATGGCTAAAATAGGAAACTGTGTTAAAATGAAAACCTTTCTTAAAATGTATATCAAAGAACTTCAGTGGCATTAATTGGGGATGGAGCATCTCAATACTTCAAAGGAAAAATGTAAAGGTTTGCGAAAGCGATTGTCCACCGTGTGACAAAAAGTTGAGAAAATTATAACTTTTGCTGCAAGTATATTCTGACCTATGATGCCTAAAATGCTGTCTAGGTAGGCAGCGGACTAGTTTTGGGAACACAGCATCTGTCTTGTTCTCTCTGTGTAGAAAATAAAAAAAGAATTGTTCATTTTTGAATGTCTGGAAAGCTTTTGTTCCCTCTGAAGTACATCAAAACAAACTTCAATCTCTCAGAGAAGAAAAAGAATCCAGTATCTTAAATGCAGTTGCTTTTGCTTTCTTCTTCAGAAGAACAGAATGTTTTATGTGCTGTAGCTGCAGAGGAGATGTAACATATTGTAAATTGTTTCAATAAATGTGCAATTTACCTTGAGCTACAACCAGAACGAGCTACACTGTTATATAAGCACACACAAAAAGGGCAAACGAAACAAACAATGATAGATTAGCCCTGCGCTTGGGTTAGGGAAAAATTAAATAAGCAAATCGCCGTTATGTAAGAGTGAGACAAATTCTCATTAAAGCCTCATATTGTTTAGAGAACGGCTAATTCTTTCCACCGTGCCCTCGGAAGGCTCATTTTAACGGTGGGAAGTGAGAAAGAGAGAGAGAGACATGTCACGGCATTGTGAACGACCTTTATCGGGTCAACGTTAATCTTCAAGTCCTTCACAGATTGCTGTATTCAGGGTCGCACCTCACGTCATCCACTGAAAAGGCCACACAGAGTTAACCCTCTCATAACCGATATAATCTGAGTGTTTACTTTGGTTTGCTATGGTGAAAATATTGTAATATTTATATGTAAGAAGTATACAGGTCAATATCACCTGTATCAAGGGTTTAATAAAGCAATATCACACCAACAAGAGTGCTGTTTTGGCTGTATATTAGCACAGTTGCAAGTGTGATATTGTTTAATGCAGTTTAATAAACAAGTAAATAAATAACGACGGACTGTCCAAACTAACGCACTTGTGTGTGGAACTACTTTCTTATACTATGGATCATGCTAGATCGAAAGATGCACCCAAGCCTCCGTCCAATCAAATTAGCGAACTAACGGTCATGTAAGTAAGGGTTAATGTACAGTCCTCTGTTAATGGTTGTTATTGCAAAATAACCCGAATGGGTGACCGGGAAAGCGGAGGACTCTTGTTTCACCGTGAATGGATTTATTTTGCGATAACATCCGACTGATTGTTCAATACCCGCTTATTACACAGCTACTAATCAAATGAATAAATACATGGACATGTAAGAGTTCTGTTGGTATATGTGTAATCCATCTTATTACAAGACAACTTGCCAAATGAATATATAAATGGACATGAAATATTAATTTAAGTTGAATTTATTTTATTAACTTACTTGTAGAGATCACAGAGTGATACGAGAAGTAGGAATGATGACTCGCAATACCTGGATGGCCGCTCTGATGGTTTTAATCCCCGGATGTGCGTGTCACGATCCCCTGTTGTCTGCTCTGTGTTTCTCCCCTGTCACCAATTCCGAACTAGACTTCCCACAATTCCCTGCCCTCATCACTGCCAGTGTCATTGTTCTCACCTGCTTGTAATTTAATCATCATTCCTTCTGTATTTAAGCCCTGTTGTTTGTTCATTCATGGTCGGTCGTCAAATGTATGTTATGGTTGTCCTCTATGTTTCTCCTGCCCGTGCTCTCCGTGGATGTTTTTCATGTTTATGTTGTGTTTTCCCCTCGTGGATGTTTTGTTTGTTCCCTGTGTTGTTTTATATTTAGTTATCCTTTTGCTCCATCATTAAAAAGCTGCATTTAGATCCTCACTCCTCGTCTGCCCTCGTCTGAGTCATAACAGTGCAGTTGTTACTCAGAAATATCAGATCACTAGATGGCGCCATTTACCAATCAGAATCAAATAGAGAGATATGTAATAATTTGCAATAAAGACCAGTTGATCGTACCAGTTGACAGGATGTGTGTTTCTTCAATTTCTGCACTTTTAGCACTGCGAACTTCTAGAAAGTAAAGTCTTGTTGAAACATTTTTCAAACTTTCACTAGTTGATTAATTAGTCTGCTAACATATTCCAACATTGTATGTGCATGCATCATAGGAGATTTTTGTCATGAATATTACCACAACAGCATCATTTCCAGCACATCTCACATTCTGTATCCTGTTTAATGGTATTCTGTGCTGGAAATGACATATTTAATGTTTTTCAAATAAAAGAACCGACTCTTTTGTCTTGCTAAGTCTAATATTATAGCTAACATTTTATGTCTCCTAAATACACACAATTAAATCAAATTTTCACACTTTTTGTTTTGCATAATTTAGCACAAATACAGCTTGATTGGAAATTAAAAATAAAACGTGATTTTTCCCCTGATTTTCTTAGTTTTTTCTCATTTCATCTCAAGTGCGCTCTTCACTGACACTTTTAAAGTACAATCACTTTTGAAAAATCTTTATTGGTGGGAAAGTTGTTTGGTGTGATGAAAATAACGCCACAACTGTCGTCATTTTTGAACAATTGATAGAAAGTATTTTCACACGGAAAATATAGAAATTTTTGTTTATTTCACTCTTTGCTTAGAGTAGTATTTGTTTTAACCCTTTAAGCTTTGAAGGTGTTTTTAAAGATTTCCTGTTTCAGTGGCATACCCAAAATTAAAGGCTTATTACATAAAAATAAATAAATAAATAAATAAATGGGTCTAGTGATGATATCATAGTAAAGAAAACAAACAAAAAAATGATACAGCTTATGATACATTCTGAACTCTCAGCCTAAGAAACTGCTGAAAAATAGCCAACAATGTACTATATTTTTCTTATTATTAATTTTTTTATTTGACATTATAAATATCTCTGACTCCAAAAAAACTGCTTTTGTTTTGTTCCCAGTCATGTCAACTTTATCGCAGAGAAATCGTGTGTTGATACGACAAAGCAATCAAAAGTTATCATAGTGTCCAAAAACATCTCCAAACAAATAAAAGATAATAATTGTACATAAGAACTAATTACACATGCAAACACAACAATGACTAAAGGTTTGCATAGCATGCAGACATGATTTTAGTCATGAGATTTCACAGAATGAGTTTCATTCTGTGTCATTTGAGTCATCATTGAGTCTGTGTCGTGTATTTGGCGCCATCTCCTGGTGGTCATATGTAACATTGTGCTTCATGTGGATTATCTAATGATCTATACATCTGATTATCTGGTGTGTGGACTCCATTGAAAGATAATCACAGACTCTATGTGATATATTTTAGTTATGTTTATTTTTCATGAAGTTATAAACCAAAATGCGGCATTTAAACAACAGCAACATAATAGTCAAAGACATATATTTAGCTGTTACTTGCTATATTTTTGATAAAAAAGAAACCACGAGACATGCAAGTGCCAGAAGTGAAAGAAACACTTGACTACATACCAACTTGTTTGAAGAATTGCTTATGCTGATTATTATTATTAATACATTTAATTATTTATTGCACGTTTTATAAAAGCATTTACCTATTTGAGGACTTACAGTGATTTTATCATGTTTAAAGGAATAATTCACCCAAAAATGGAAATTCTGTCATTATTTACTCCATCTCGTTATTGCTATTATGCTATTATTTCTTTCCGCAGAACACGAAAAGAAAACTTTGCAGCTCTTAAATCAAATATTGAAATAAATGAAAATTCTTCTTAAATTTCTCCTTTTCTGTTCCATGGAAAAAAACGAACAGGGTTTGAAACAATTTAACGAGGAGTAAATAATGACAGAAACTATTAAATATATAATAAATACCCCCTCACACATGGTCAAATCACTGAAGTGCACAGACTACATGCTTCATTTGCTTTATTATAATACCTGATTAGATGCAATGTTTCAGAAGTATGATTCACACCGGGCATTTCCTGGCAATTTCGACCGTGAAGGATTTTAAGTGTGTTTAAAACTGACAAGGGAGAAAACTAAAGCACATCATTTTCTTGCACCCAGTTCTTCCCGTCATCTTTGAGTGTTTGGCGTCGTTCCAAACGCTAAATGCCAGTGAATGCAAAGGTAAATGTCTCGCGGCTTGGCTCGATTGCGACACACGTCACACACGGTCAAAGCTCAGCGGACAACCTTTGAAGCGACAAAAACTGACACAAAATAATCTTTCACGATCAGCTTCCTTCATGACGCGCTGTCGTAACCACAGACGACGAAACGTTTATCAAGCATGTGACCTGAGAGCAGATACACGCTGGTATGTTGAAACTGGCGAGGGAGGTTTGCATTTGAGAGGACTGATTCTGTGCTGTAAAGGTCAAAGGTCATGCTCATAAATTAGGAAAGAGAGGCTCCGGTTGCACAAATGTGATCTATCGTGTGTGCTGATGGGACGAGCTGGCCTTGACACGGTGATGTGATTTATGGATGTAGAACTTGCACAAGCTACAAGGCCAAAACCTTGATCCAAATCACAAAGAAATGTGACGTTTAAACTAAATCAGCATCACACCACAGAATGACACATTCATTTAGACACACATTTAGGTTACAAACAGACATAAATGAGTCAATGATTGTCATACAGGAAGAGTAAAGTGCTATAAAATGAAATGAATGTTGAAGTTCATATTGAGACTTTTGATTGCAGACTTCTGAGCGCAGTCTGAGACATTGTTGAGGTTTGGAGGAACATGTGGATATTTCCCATGTGTCTCAATGTTATCTCTATTCCTGTCTTTATCAAAGCTCTGAAACAGGATGTTGTAATACGTCCATAAAAGAAGCATTCGACAGACGAGAGACGGTTTATTACTACGATCTGATCTGAGTCACACAGATTTATCCCATGAGTCTGATAGCAAACCCGAATTACGTCATTATTTACTCACCCTCATGTTGCTGCAATCCCGTATGTATTTGTGTTATCGTATGTTGTGTTGATGCCGCACTGTGATTGTATAAGCGCAACACAAAAGTCATTTCAAGGACAAAACCATGACAGATTTTACCATGTCAGCATTCCCGTGTCATGACATGAGATCACAAAGCTTTCAACAGTGAATGTCTTCACAGATTATAAAAAATGCTGTTTAGCAAGTAACGCTAATTTACCTTTGAGATGTTATCACGAGTGACAATGCATCATTTATAGTGATACAAATGAAGATGTTTTGCAACGTCTGCGGTCTGGCCAATAAGTGCTCTCGGGACAATATGTTCTGTGTGTAAAAGTTCATGTTTCATTACGTAACTTTCCAACGTTCAAGGGGTCACGTCACGAGGATTTCGTCCCTGATACTTTGATATATAAGAGGTCTTTCTACTATAAAACAAACTGTGAATGTCAGAACTCAAAACTTAATCCTCAATGCAATAAAAGCATTTATTGAGCATTACTACGTTCCTTAGGGTACATCGAATCATGACCCTTGGCCCCGCCCACTGGTGCTTCAGTTCATACATTGAGAGAGAAGGATAAACAAGGCCTTCTGCACTATTTTTAATTGTAAGCGTATGAAAACATGCGCTAGATGGACATCTTCGACCGTTTTGATGCGTTTCCGGCAATGTGATGCTGTATGTGTGTGTTTACTTGCATTATCAGATTGAGTATAAATTAGTTAATCAAAAAACTGGAAAATGTGTCTTTCAGAGGCTTTATATGGAGTTAGGATGAAAATAAGGTGCATTTCAAACTGTTCTGAGATCAGTGCAGACAGACAGCGCACTGGAGGTTAAGTCATGCACTAAATAGGGAGCAAGGGAGCATCCTATATCTCTCCTATAACTGTTCTGAGACCAGTGCAGACAGACAGCACACTGGAGGTTAAGTCATGCACTAAATAGGGAGCAAGGGAGCATCCTATAGCTCTCTATAACTGTTCTGAGACCAGTGCAGACAGACAGCACACTGGAGGTTAAGTCATGCACTAAATAGGGAGCAAGGGAGCATCCTATAGCTCACTATAACTGTTCTGAGACCAGTGCAGACAGACAGCACACTGGAGGTTAAGTCGTGCACTAAATAGGGAGCAAGGGAGCATCCTATAGCTCTCTATAACTGTTCTGAGACCAGT